>NC_056524.1:162589846-162630821 GCF_019175285.1 Sceloporus undulatus
GACATCTCAAATTTAGGACTACATGATTCTGTAACTCTGGATTTCTCATGTTCTTGCTATCCTTAACTTAGGTTCATTTCACTCTAAAACAGAAACATAACCAGAAAAAAACTGTATACATTTACTAAACATTTTTCCTATTGTATGTGTAATTGTAGAGAGGGTTACTTACTATACAATTTTTTCAATTAGTTTTTTTTAAACGTAATGTTGTTTTCTGTATGTTTCCCACTAATACACAATTTTCCCACCATTCTCTGTAGTATAGTTCCTCCAAGTGCTGTTAAATTGTAAATTCGAGCATCCCTAATCAGTACAACCAATGTTAAAGAATGCAGGGAATCACAGTCCATGAACATCTGGAGGGCCACATAACTCCCACATCTATGTTAGTCTCACCTAAAATGGGTCTATACAATAATAATAATAATAATAACAATAATAATAATAATAATAATAATAATAATAATAATAATAAACCATACACAATTAGTGACTTAACAGGTTCCATTCATTCACTATGTTTGCTCTAGTTTGAACTAGCAATTGTATCTAGCCTTATGGTTTTTTGTTTTTTAATGTGAAGTTTCTCTTTTGAATCTTTACTGTATTATGCTTAATATTATGTTGATTGTTATATCACTTTGAGGATACTTTTTTAAAATCAAAAGGTAGACTATAAGAGCCTCAATAGTTTATTTTTTAAAAAAAATCTTCTCCAAATATAAACACTATCAATCAAAAGTAAATTCCAGAAATTTTCAATTATTTCAGTTAAATGCCTCAGGAGAAAACATGTTCAGATTAATGAGCATTCGTGGAACTGCTGTTGTCTTACCTTTGGCAGCAGCTGCTGCTTTGTCTTTTTGGACTATGTCAGTGACAGGGAAAGTGTAGTTGGAGTTCAGAGCTCTTCATTCCAGCATCAGACATTTCCACATCAGAAAGCAAGATCAGTCCCAGGTCAGTTTATGAACTCAAAAGCCTTCTTTCTGTTCTCACTTCCCAGAATCTTGAGGTCGCATAGCCCAAGGATATCAGAAAATACACCTGTCATTGTGTCATGCAAAGGTTAAGGCACACTAAAGCTAATCTTCTCTGTCTTGATTGAACAGAACAGCAACAGCTACATATTTCTGACATTTTTAGTTGTTTGTTGCTATCTGAAATGTTCACAAATGGAAAACACACACACATACATGCACACACACGGATGTGCACACACATTCAATTGAGAAATAATGTAGTCCTTAGTACCCCCCCCCCTTCCCACATGATGAATATAGCTTTAGGTTGGCCCTGCATAGTAAAAGGTTTTTAAAAGAGCAGGCCAAATCAAAGATACCTATCTGAATATGTCAGAAAAGAATCAGTTGAAGACAAGGCACACAGCGTTATCAGACAAACAGCTACTGTCGGCTGTCTGAAGAGTTTTCTCCTCACACTCCACAAGACATCGGGATGATCAGAAATGTGATAAAAATTCATTTTATGAGACTTGGATGAAGCAGTGTTAGCATACACATAACAGTTCCAACCAAAGTAATATAAGGAGAGGGAGGGTGACAGAAAAACAAGTCAGGGTCTATGGAGGTAATAAAGGTAAGAGTGTTCTAGCAGCAATCTACTGGACATCTGTTCATTCATGAGTGGGGTTGTTCAGTGGTGTCACTAGGGTTGATATCATCCTGTGAGATAACTCATCGTGTCATCCCACAATGACCCCCTCATATACCACTCCATTCAGAAACCTTAATAATTTTTTTAAATAGTGTTATTCATAAAACATAATTCCCATAGATCCTTAAATGCAATGTTAATAGTTGTGACATAAACTACTAGAAAAACTAAAATTATACTTTAAAATTACAATATCATACAAACAGCCTAAATGTATGTACATGTACATAGTTGCATGTAGTTAAAGTGAACATTAGGTAAGATGTAATGTTTTAAATAACATTTAAATAAAAATTTATTTAAAAAACAAAACGAAATCCAGAAACCTTTCCTTTTCCTTCCCTCAGAGCCTTGCTGCAAAGACAGATGCTTTTGCTGAAAAGGCAGATGTTTTGGGAGCAGTGGTGTCACCCACCTTTAGGGTGCCCCTGGTGCAGCATACACCCCCACCGTCTCATAGTGACACTCCTGGGGTTCCTTACTTGGCTTGTCCCCATGACTATAACCTAAAACACACCAGTAAATATGAATTGTAGAATAACAAACTAACCCTGTTAAAGTTGTGGGGCTGTCCACACCACTCCTGGTGGCAATATTCCTGCTCCCCCCACCCGTTTCATGGTCTTCCAGCACTGAACACTGCAATCTAATAATAAATAAATAAATAAATAATAAATAATAAATCTAACTACTCGTATCCTCCATGCAGTGTTGTAAACTGGCAATTAGCAGAAGTAGAAGAGGGAGAGATTGAATTTGGGAAAAGGATGGCACATGCGCTGAGGTAGGACTGACACTTCCAGCCCTTGTGCCAAGAGATTAATGATAGGAAGAATATTTTAAAATATTTGGAGAAAAATTGGTCCAAAATGTGTGGGGGTTTTTAGTGTCAAGAAGCCTTAATGAGAAGAATCCTGGATTGAGGGGAATTTTTGGAGTTTGGGATTCATTCTATGAATAATTTGCATGTGGTTTTGTTTTGTTTTGATTTTAATGCAAAATGCCACGTGTAAATGTTTTGCAGAATAAATCCAAACTCTGAATAGTTTTTAATACCTGCACAGTTTGGAAAGACTTTCTCCAAGCAAGATGAAAATTAGTTTTTTGTGGCCACATAGCCTGAAAAACCCACAAAAAACTATGGATGCCATCCATGAAAGCCTTTGAATTCACAAGATGAAAATTGTTATAATTGTATGTTCCTTCTTTCAAGGAAAAAAAACCCAAATAATTATATGCTTACTGGGAATACGACTAGCCTTCCATCCTGAATATAAATAAATTTGGATAAATTATTCCAAATGAAACTGAAATGGAATTCTGCTCCATTTACTCTTGCCACATTCTTTGGATACAACTGTTTCCCAACATGGAGAGGACTATAATGTTTCTCCCTGCTCTAGAGTTGTATTTGTCTGCTATAACCAACTGAAATGAAATTCACCTCTATCTGTGCCAATCAAATTGAACAGGTAAAAGCTATTTGCCCTACAGTGAGGATCATGCTGCAGTTGTCTGCTGTGTTAACTATTAAAGATAAGAAGTTTCTTAGAGAAAGAAGAAGATGATGAAGAAGAAGTCATTGTCGGGGGGGAAATGGCAGGCCTAGTGTAGTGCTCATGTAGCTGGATTCAAAACCAGATTTTCAAGAGTTAAATATTCAAAGTCCTAGCCTTGGAGGGATGAATCTGTCAGTTTTGCTTTCTCCCACATTCATGGGTGTGTGTGTGTCAAGGTCTTTCTATCCCAAATGTGAAGAAATTAAGAATTTTGGTCAATTCTTATCAAGAATGCACTGAAATGAAATTCTCCCTGATCCCCACCCATGCCCCTCATATGCAATGTTTATAGTTGTTGAGATAGGAAAGGAAGATCTTTAGAATTACACATAGAAACTTCTTCTCTAATATTAGGAGCACAGTACCAGGGAATCACAAAGCTTGAATTTTGCATCTCCAAGACTACTAGATGACCAATTGGATTGCTGTATCTTGGGAGTTTATCGCATGGGGCTTGTAGAATGAGACCAGAGTGGAACAAAATGGGTTGAGAAGACGAAAGAATGCATAATATCACATAGGAGAATGCCCTTGATGCTGCCAGAAGTCCCCAATCTGTTCCCCATCTGTCCCCCAGCAGCCAATTTTCAAGAACGATTTCTGAACAGTTCTTGAAAATTGGCTGCTGTAGGATGGACAGGGAATGGATTGGAGACTTCTAGAAGCATCAGTGGCATTCTCTCATGTGGTAATATCTGTTCTTTCCCCGTTCCATTCCCTTCCCGACCCCTTTCATTCTGCTTTTGAAACCAAGACCCAAAATGAAAGGACAAAGTAAGGCAGATTCTGGCTGCTTTGGGGGTGTGGCATTTAGATGAGGCACACCCCAAAGTGGCCAGCCACCATGCTAAGGCTACTAGAGGGCTAAAAGCTGGTCCAAAAAGGAGCAGAAATAATCCACTCTTAGCACTGACAGCTAGGGACCTGTGATGGTGACTCACCTTGGAAGTGAGCTGTGATTCACTCACGGTGAGTCCATGTGTGATAATCTTCATACAGCTGAACGTAATAAAAAATATTTTGATCTGCTCATGAGTTTTGAATGGATTTATTGTTATTTTACTTGTAATTTTTTTTTACAAATGGCTTTGAAATTATTGATTAAAAGTGTTTGACAAAATGTTCTAGATTAAAGAAGCATGCTCCAATGATAGGCAGGAAATATTTGAGAAAGGGCAAAGTCAAAGAAAGTTAATGGGAGGGATTTACCGGCAGAATCGCTATCTTCACATACTGAATTTAAAACAGACACAGTAAGTGTTGCTTGCTTGTTTTATTTGTTTTTCTTCCCAAAAGCGTAAGGACACTGATCATATTGTGAGTGATTATTTAATCCAAACTGTTCTTTGGAAGTCTGTCTTCCTTCACAGTGACACAGACTTTCTGTAAAATTTGCTACCAAATAGAGTTATAATGAAGTGGTGCTACCAGGGAAAGATTAGACTGGAATTTACAGAAATGGAATCTAAGAAAACTCTGCCTCCAGTCCACTCCATTATTACTATTATTACATTTAATCAACAATGTTTCATGTCAATGAAAAAAAGAAAAACGAGGTGGCACAAGCAAATGCTTTCTAGAGTAGATATAAAAAGAACCTTGTCAACCACAAATGGATGGTTATTTGATTTTTAAACTATGGAACTTCGGTTCTTAAATGAGACTTGGTGGAGGGAGACTAAACTAAATGAAAAGGGTTTTGTACAAATGAGAAAAATCTTTCCCTCCCTTTAGGACAAGGAAAGATTAATGCATCTTGTGCAACTGACATGTATTAACCACCTTTTCTCCTGCCAGAAGTTTCGCTAATCAGAGAGATGATGACAATGTCAATGGTAATGACTTTCTCTTTCTCCTATCTAACATAAGAAGGCCCCAAGGCTTTTGACAAATGTATTGCCAATAGTCTAGAATGGTTGGCTGATACTTCATCTACATAAGATACAATAGATCGGAAAATCTGTTCTGCTTCAAAATGATGGTCTGGTTTACCCCTTGCGTTAAGATGTCTGACTTCCTCCAAAACCAAACAGCTTGGTCAGTGGTGCACATAGGAGAAAAATCATCCTTTGCCATTTTGAGCCAGTGTTGTTGTCAAATTTGTGACCTAAATAAGGGCTGCCTCATGACATCATCAGGACCCATCTTGGGATAGCACCATGCTCAGCCTCCTGAGTTTCAGACTTTAGGATGCTGGACACCTAGCATCCTTAGTAGATGTGACTATTACTAAATTCAACATCATTTACCAAAAACAGTTACATGTATAACTTGCCAGGGGGTGCATCCCATTGACTGGAACAGGACTAACTTGTAAGCAAATCTGCTGAGCTTTTAATTCAGTAGTAGATTACTTGGTCAGTGCTTTAAATGAAAAATCAGCAGGGCTCGTTTTACAAAAAGGGGCTGATAGACACAAGCATAGTAATTTATGTATCTTGCTATTTTGATACTGTCAAGCTACTATTAAAATAGTTTATTTAAGGCATTTCTAACTATCAGTACAGTGGTACCTCGGGTTACGAAATTAATTCGTTCCGCGGCTAATTTCGTAACCCGAAAAACCTTCGTAAGCCGAATTGCCATAGGCGCTAATGGAAAAAAAGCCGCGGCTCCGCCGCGGCTCCATTGAAAATAGCGCCGAGGTTTTTTCGTAACCCGAAAAAACCTTCGTAAGCCGAAACAATAAATCCCTATGGGATTTTTTCGTATCCCGAAAAATTCGTAAGCTGGGTAATTCGTATCCCGGGGTACCACTGTAGTAGGTTGTTTTTTTCCCCATTTTGTGATGGGCTAGGCTAAATCTGTTGTTTCCTGAAAATTTTCTTCCTCACTGACAAAATCTCATGTTTGTTTTTGCTTGAATGTCAGAATGCTTATATTTTTGGTTGAATTTTTAAAATTCATTTCTATTACATGTGTCTCCATCACTGTAAAGACTCCTCAGATGCCCACCCTTCCTGCTCCAATGCCTATGGAAATAGTTACCTTGGTGGGTTACAGACCACCATTAAAGTACGGACTCAGTCCATACTAGGGTTAGGAAGGTGCGGTGCTTCTGCACCCCCCTAACCCTAGTACGGACTGAGTCCGTACAAAATGGCGGCTCCCCTTCCAGAAGGGGTCGCCATGACGACGTCACGACCGCACCACCTCTATACAGGGCGGCATGGACGTGATGTCGTCTGTCCGCGCCAGGGCGCCTAGGGTGCCCTTTCCGCGGACCAGGAAGGAGCTCCGTTTCGGAGCTCCTTCCTGGTTTGTGGCGCCGCTTTGCTTCTCTGGGCGCAGCCTTCAGACGGCTGCGCCCAGCGAAGCAAGGGAGAAAGGGGCCAAGCAGCCCCTTTCTCCCCTTCCCCGCCACCGCAGGGTGTCCTTAGGGCTTGAAGCCCCAAGGACACCCCTTTTCAGGCTGCGGGGAAGGGGCCTTTTGCCGCTTCCCCGCAGCCCGAAAAGCGGCGGATCGGGGCCTCAGTGGCTGCCGCTCTGCACGCTGAGATGCCGATACAGTGGGGAAAGGGGCGGGTGCAGCCCACCCAAAATGGGCGGTCTATAACCCGCCCTTATTACTTTACCCTTTAGTTTTTAATCGATGTGGAAAAAGCTGGGAAGGGTACAGACTTCCAGAGAGATGACTATAAAATGTAATAGAGACATGAGCATACCATTTTGACCACCTCAAATCACCTTGGTAATTTCCCTCCCATAAGAATTACTTTTTCTTTTCAAAAGTTATTTCATTTTTAAAATGAAAATGAGTGAGGGTGGCCTAAAAGTATGTGAAAAATAGTCAGGATAGTATTATAAATTGTTAACTTTCTCCAGTAAAACAGCTCTCCCCTTCAGAGGCAACAATAAAACATCTTGATTGTGGTTATGCAATTATATTTAATTGATCAAGTGATTTGGTTGAATACAGAGGATGTATCAACTAACCTATTTAACTGATGTACAAAATGCATTTTTCTTTACCTATCACTAGAAAAAGCATATAAGAACTTGGGAAGCTGTTTATAGCAACCATTCTAGTAAAATCAGCACTTATTCTGTAACAGAATTAGTAGGCCTTGTTTTATGGGAAGATCTTACATGAACTACTTGCTAGTGCTATATGCTTGGTGCAGCACATCACATAGGCAGCACAATCCTAACTATAAAGAGTGCCAGATGTACAGGGTTAGGAATAGCATATTATGCCAAATGAAATGGCCTTCTAGCTAGCTGAACTGTCTTTATGCCAACATATCCCCCCACTCTTTGCAGTTGATCTGAAAGCTGATAAGCTATCAGAAGGATCTGCTGAGATCAGCTAGCAAAAGAGCAAAAAGGGGATAGAGAAGGGGTGGAGAAAGGAAGGAGCCAAGTTTCAATTCATACCTCCTCTACTCAGGACATAGACACAGTGCTGGCAGAAGGATAGGACAAAGTAGTTCCTATTATTCTTAAACTGAGGCCTGTTACAGACTGCCAAAATAAAGCTGCTTCGGGTCTCTTTGGAAGTATGCTGTTTAAATGATGCATGCATCCTAAGAATCCGGAAGCTGCACCAAAGCTGCACTCCAATGTTTAGGAATGGTGTATGGCTTTGGCGTGATCTCCGGACTCTTAGGACCCATGCATAATTTAAACAGCATACCTCCAAAGAGACCCGAAGCAGCTTTATTTGGGCAGTCTGTAACAGGCCTGAGAGAGTTTTGGATTCAATGCAGGCTCTCATGCTGGTGCCAGGTCTACTGGCCCTCATCCAACTTTATGAGCTAGCACTGTGCTCTTAGGTAGTGATGTTTCTACTCACACAGCCTTTTTCTTCCTGCACTTCGTGTTCAGTGTGCTCTCAGAGCTTCAGCTGAATTACTGTTCCTGCTTGAAAATGCAGAACGTAGGTAGTGCAGCCCCAAATTTAGTGTGGCATGCTATTTTTTATTCACTTTTAAATGGGGACATGAAACACGTCTTCCCCTAATTCAGCTTTGACTGAAGAAGATTAACAGTACAAACCAGCAAATGCTAAGTACACTTAAAGCCCACAGAAATCAATAGGATGCAAAGGCTTAAGGGTGTGTTCCAGAGATTTCACTGGGCTTTTAGCTTGCTATAGATTGTGCCATAAAGATAACACTGCAGAACAGTAGCTAACATTTTTCGTCCTATTTTGGAGGAGCTTATGGGCAGTTGGAAAGTTGCTGATACCAGCCCTAGAGATAACATCTAGACACTGTCTAATGTTATTGCTCATTTCTCTGAAATGATTGTGGGTATTATGTAGCCTAAATTTACCTCCAAAGAGAAAACAAAGAGGCTGAAACTACTGCAGAAAAAGCTAAGAATAAATTCTGTAAAAAAATTGATATGATGGCCTGCCACAACACTGTTACAATCAGACGTTATTCCCATCTATAAACTCCACCCCAAAGGACTGCTGTTTGAACAGGAAAGTTTTCCAACTTTCTTTCTTATGCAAAGGACTGACTGGAGTTCATAAAGGATTAATTCATTTGTGCATTCATTCAGAAATTTGTAGCTCACCCTACATGAGGTCAAAAGGTCTTGGGGAAGCAAGCAACCAAAAATACTAAACCATTCAATAAGTTTAAATGTTTAAACAGTGTGATGTAGTGGTTTGAGTGTTAGACTATGACTCTGGAGACCAGATTTCAATTCTCAGCTGAGCCATAAAACCCACAGTGCGGCCTTGGGAAAGTCATACACTCTCAGCCTCAGGAGAAGGCAATGGCAAACCTCCTCTGAACAAATCTTGCCAAAGAAACCCCATGATTGGGTCACATTAGGGTCACTATGGCCCAAAATAGATGGGCCAAAAAAAGTGGCTTCCATCCACTTTGGAGTCATGGCATGCAGATAATGCACACCCCTGGATCAACTGGAAGCCACTCTGAGTCCGCATAAGACAGCCTGAAGCCACCAGCAAAATGAGTGGTAAAAAACTGCTCCTGTTTAGTGGCTCATTTGGGACTCCGGTGGTGGCCCACTTTCAGAGTGGAATATCCAGTCAATGTGGTCTCTGACCAATCAAAAGCCAATTGGGGGTGGAGTGGCCAGAGGTTATTCCAAGCTGTGAATCTGAGTCACATGATTTAAACAACCTAAACACTTATTGAATAATGTGATTTTTTAAAAAAGTGACAATATTTGAATAATATACCAATGCCACATGCAGCAACAGTCTAATAAAAAAGACTGCTGCATGTGGCATAGCAAAAGAAAGAATATTCAAAAATATTTGGAAAAATGGCCAAAAATATGTTTCCCAAATGACAGGGAACCTAGACAAGGGTAATCCTGGACTAATGAAAATCTTTGTCATTAACTACTCATTCTGCACATATTCTGGAAAAAAAATTAGTATTTTCTTTGCAGAAAAATATAGTGCGTCCTTGGCATCCCCTGGGGTTTGGTTCCAGGACCCCTTGTGGATACCAAACTCTATGCATACTCAAATCTCATTAAATACAATAGCATAGTAAAATGGTATCCCTTATATAAAATGACAAAATCAAGCTTTGGTTTTTGGAATACATATGTTTTTAAAATATTTTCAAGCCATGGATGCTTGATAAAGAATCTGTGTATAGAGAAGGCTGACAGTAATAATAAAAGGCTGTTTCTTGGTTCAGAAAATGATGCTTTCTGTTTAAATGTGCACACACACACACATGATTGCACACACAAACACATGCAAAATTTGTGCAAAATAAGTCCCCAACTGCAGCACCTTTGGCACAGCAAACATCATCCCATGCACAAAACAGAAAACAACATTAAAAAATAAAAATTCTGCACCAAAATATTATTTTCTGGACAGAGAATGTACAAAAGCCACATTAAAAATTGCATAAGATTAATTCCAACCTGTATAATTTTCAAAGATTCTCTCACATCAGGAAGAATATTGCTAAAATCACTCATTGGTTCCTTTGAGAATGCATTTAGTGAATAATTATATATCTAATGTGGCCTGTGGGCTGCACTTATGCTACACCTGATCTAGCTTCTTTCTCCCCCCCCCCTTCACCTGCTCTGTTATTTGCTAGCAGGATATTTGATGAGAGTTTGGCCTGATTTATACAGGCCTTTGTGGCGCCCCCGTCACTTGCTAGGGGTTGGCCAAGAATGCACCATCCATATTGGCCCCACTCCTAGCATGTGATGGGGGCATCAAAATGGCGGCACCCTGTGCACATGGGCGCTGCCATTTTGACGCGATGGATGCTTAGTGTTCACACGTCCCGATGCCTTTGTGACACTTCAAGTGCACCATTGGCGCATTGCAGCGTCACAAAGGTGCCACAAGAAGAACCTGCTTTTGCGAGTTCTTTTTGTTCCACGATGAAGCCACATGGTTTGTCTGCTGTGGCTCCCTCGCAGAACAAACCAGGGCGGCGGGTGACTGCCCTTTTTGGGTGGTCTGTATCCCGCCTGTGTTAGTGTATATGGAAGAATTTCAATTGGTTCCAGTTTGACCAAATTTGTCTGAACCCACATTCAGACAGTCATGTGATTTCTTACCCTTAAAAAAAACTTATATATTTAAGACAGCTGGGTGGTGGCAAAACTCAGCAATTTATTTGGTATACACTACTTTTGTTATTTATTTCTAATATCTTTCAAATTTATCATAATTCAATTAAAACTTCAGAAGAAGCAGAAGAAACAGCCCAGGAATGACCAGTAGATGTCCAATAATGAAGAAGAGGACTCTACTCTACTCCCCCCATAGGAATTTCATGAGGAATGGAAGGTCTCCTGGTGTCTAATGAGAACTGGAATAACTAACATTTGGCATGGAGCAACTGCATGTGGTGATAAAATTAAGAATAGATGTGTCATCCCACAAAGGTGGAGCCACTGGCTGCCCTGAAACATCATTTGCTAGCCTTCCTTTCCTCAAGCAACAAATGTAAGGTACTAACTTATGCATAAAAAAATGAAATCCACATATATAGGATGGGGGTCACCTGGCTTGACAACAGTACATGTGAAAGGGATCTAGATGTCCTAGTAGACCACACATTGAACATGAGTCAAAAGTGTGATGCAACATCTAAAAAAGCCAATGCAATTCTCAGCTTCATCAACAGAAGTATAGACTGAAGGAAGTAATAGTACCACTCTGTTCTGCTTTGGTTAGGCCTCACCTGGAATACTAAATCCAGTTCTAGCCACCACACTTCAAGAAGAATGTTGACAAGCTGGAGCATGTCCAGAATAGGGTGCCCAAAATAGAAAAATGTCTGGAAACCATGCCCTATGAGGAGCAATTTAAGAGCTGGGTATGTTTACCCTGAAGAAGGGAAGGTTAAGAGGTGATATGATAGCCCTGTTTAAATATTTGAAAAGATGACATATGGGAGATGGAGTAAGTATGTTTTCTGTGGCTTCAGAGCATAGGACCCATAGCAATGGATTCAAACTACAGGAAAAAAGATTCCACCTCAACCTTAGGAAGAACTTCTTGACAGTAAGAACTGTTTGACAGGTGACACTGTGATTAAATGCCAGAACTGCAGCCACTCACTCACAAACCACAAGGTTGTGAGTTCAATCCCAGTCAGATGCTCAGGGATAACTCAGCCTAGCATCCTTCTGGGATTGCTAAAATGAGTACCCAGCTTGTTGTGGGTAATTATCTTACAAATATAATCTACTTAGAGACTGCTTAGTGTGGTGTTAAATGTTATATAAATGAAACTGCTATTGCTGTTGCTATTTGACAGTGATAAATGCTGCCTCAGAGAGTGGTGGAGTCTTCTTCCTTGGAGGTTTTTAAACAGAGGCTGGAGGGCTATGTATCACAGGGAATGCTTTGGTTGTGTATTCCTGCATGGCAGGATGTTGGACAGGATGGCCCTTGAGATATCTTCCAACTTTATAATTCTTTGATTATAAATATCCACAAATTCACTTTCTCAAAAATTCCAGCCTTTCTCCTATTGATTCTGGCTGACGGTTTGTCTTGGGGCATTGCACAGGTTCCAGAGATCAAAAGTGTCCTTAACACAGAGTCAAAGCTGGCACTGAGCAAAAACACCAGGATCGCAAACATTCCAAAGGTCAGCCAAGGAGCCGAAGCTGAATTCATGTTTATGCAGCAGCATCCAAATTCCCCACAATTATATTTCAAGAATTGAAATATAATTAATACCTACTGGATTTTTGTTTACAGTTCTTTCCCCAAATAGGCTGCCAATACTGCTGCTTTATGTTTTATTCATGTGTCTTTTGTTTCCTTCCTGAAAGACGAGCCACAATATCTATTGTCTTACATTTGGACATCATTAGACTTTCTGTAATCAAGTGCCTTGTCTGGGATTACAGGCTATACCAACAAAAGGTTCCTGTGTTTGTCTGCAAAGACAGATGAAGGTGGATATTCTCATCATAAAGCAAAGATGCCTTTGGAAGAACAGACTGCATGACTAATTACATTTGTTGCATTTGTGGTCTTGCTGCAACTACTGGGATAATAAGAGCTGGCCAAAAGTAACTTCTAGGTTGAACTTTTTAGATACATTTTCTGCCTCTGCCTTTCTAGGTCCAGCCTGAGACTTTTTGCTGCCTGAGGTGAAGCACATGATGATATTTTATTTTATTTCACTATATTTTTATCCTGTCTTTTTCCTGAATGAGATCCAAGGTGGCTCGCAACATGAATTGAAACAAGTTATACAAATTAAAACATAATTTTTAAAAGAAATTATGTTATAAAAACATCAATTCTTTAAAACAATATAAAATCATTTAACAACATGACAATAACAATAAAATACTTTTTTAATAATGTATGTTCAAATGCATGTCAGCAGAAGGAAAACAGGGAGGGGATCGGCTTAATTGCATGTGGCAGAGAGTTCCCCAACCTGGGGACAGTCACTGAGAAGCCTCTTTCCCATGTCCTCAGCAAACCTGCCTATGGAGGTGATGGAACCAAGAGAAAGCCCTCTTCCAAGGATCTTAAAACTCAGACAGGTTCAGATAGGAAGATGAGGTATTTCTGAACATCTAGACCTAAGCTGGGTCAAAACTGATACTTTGGGCCACTGGAATTTTTAACCCATTTCCAAAGGTAGCCCCATGTACAGTGTATTACAGTCATCCAAACAGGATATACTCCAGATAGGTGGTATAGTATCCTGATCTGGCATTTCCAGGAATGGGATTAACTGGTACTTAGTTTTATGTATGCAAATGCACTCCTGGTCACCACTGTAACCTAAGCATACAGGATTAAGGCTGAGTCCAGAAGTATACACAATCTATGAATTTGTAATTTTGGAGGATGTTCCAGCACAGTCTGAATCCCTATTCCCCGATTTACCTTTCATTATACTAGGATAATCTCTGACTTCCTTGGATGAAGCTTCAGTTTCTTCCCCTTTATCCAGTCCATTTATTTCCTGCAATATCAGGCACCTGTTTAGCACTCAGACAGTTCTCTCTCATTTCATGTCTGGAACTGTCTGAACTTGAACTGAAAATTAAATCTTATTTCAGTAATAATGATAGGATACTTTCTTCCACTTCACCATCACATAAGGCTAGGGGGCAGATTGTAAAGCAGTTTGTATAGCATATACAGCTCTATCAATAAGGAAGTATCAGTAGCTCCGGAGAAAGAGCTGAAATGATCCTGCTCAGGCTTCTAACTTTTTGTCTGACTTATATAAATGTGTGACATGGAGGGGCAGCAACATGTTTGCCTGCCCTGCATGTAACCATCATAACTTCTGAGATAGGCTGTGCCCCTAGAAATATAATGCCTTAGAGCTCCATTGTCAGGGGTAGCCAGCTGTAGCCCCATCCAGATTTTGTTGGACTACAACTATAAGAATCCATCACCATCAGCCATGCTGGCTAGGACCAATGAGAGCTGCAGTCCAACAACATCTGAAGAACCACAGTTGCCTGCGTATACTCTCCGTTTTCATAAATGTATTTATTTATTTATTTATTTATTTATTTATTTATTTATTTATTCTTTGCTTAATGTGTATGTGTTTAGCATGAGTGAGAGGGAAACTTAAATCCTGTCCATTAGTCCTAATCAGAAAAGACCTATTCAGTAAACTGCTGAATAGTGGGTCAACATGTTAGTAAATCCAATGGTTTCAATGGCTCTATTTTTGATGGAACTAAAATAAGATTTAGGCCATGGTTTGCTTGTGCTTTTGTACCTCTATTGTGTTATGATGTACACTGGTCCACACCTCACTTCCCATGAGAACGTATTCCATATTTAACAGAATCATAGGGCTTGAGCAGATGGACAGGGAAAATGTGGCTCAATCCTGTTTTTCCCAAAAGTGAGGCAAAACCCTGCTGTTCCCATGGCCCACTCCCAAGGTGGGCCGAATACCCACAGGCAGACTGCAGGTGCAGCATCAAGCTGAGCTGCTGAGTAATTTTTTTGTTGCCTTTCTACCATGCATGCAGATATAGTGTCTGTGACCTCCAAGTGTCTTCATATCTGCCTGGATGCAATCTCATGACATGACCATTCCTTTGATTGGCCACACAGTTTCACGTGCTATGCTCCACTGGTACAGAACATGGGTGAATCAGAGGAAGAGACTGATGAACAGGCTGAAGAGGAGACCCAGGCAAGTCTTCCAGACAGGGAATAGCCTGAAGGTTTCCCTGTTGGAGAAAAGCCTCAGCCAGTTCATCCTGTGGATGTGCAGGCTCAGCCAATAGGACTAGGACAAGACTCACCTGCTGATGAGGCAGAGGTCACAGCTTGGATCTTAAGTCCTCAGTCAAGCAGGAGGGACAAAAGAATACAATAAAAGATAAAGTAAAGATGCTCAGCCATTCTGTGGGCCAAGCAGCAACAAGCAAGCTTTGATTAGAACCAGATGGTGTCAGGCTATTTAAGAGCTGAGCTTGCCTAAAGAGAATGCTAGAAGCCACTCATCTGTTTCCTGGCCAGCATTCCTGTTCTTGATACCTGTTTCCAGACTCCTGCATTTCATACTTTGGACTTCCTGGCTTCTTCGACCCTTCGACCATGTTGAGTTTGATTTCTGTTTTCTCCTTGATTCGGAGTGCTTGATGACACGTTTCTCATAAAGGACTTCCACAGGCAAGAACACTTTCTAGCTGATGGTAATTTGATGTTTCTGCCTGCATTATCAGTTTGTGGTTCCTGCCCAGCCAGCCTGTATGGGTGTCTGGTGAACCAGGACAAGGCCTCATTCACCTCATGCCCCTGCGTTGGACTATCTGGTTTGTGTATGTTGTTATGACTTCCACTGAAGTTGTTGCACATTAATTTCTTTGCTTTGCTGCAGCTCTGCACTGGTGTCAGGCTCAGGCTGTTAATATGCAGGTGCATTTTCCAAGCAAAGCCAGGGCATTCCAGCTTCTTTTTGCTCCAGTTATTAGCCCTGGAGCACAGCTTCATTTCCATTTCCAGCCACTTTGGAGGCACGCATCAAATAAATACCCTGCCTTCAAAAATGTCTAGAAGCCATTTTATTTTGTCCATCTGTTTCACCCCACAGAATCATAGAATCAAAGACTTGGAAGAGAATAAGGGTCATGTGAGCTTGCTTCTTTGATTATGTTAAGGTTTAGTGCCTCAACAGTTGCTACACAATTTCCTTTAGCAGCTCAGAGTGACTTCCGCTAAAGAGTGCAGTTTGCATCAAGACCTCAGGCTCAAAGAGCCTGGAAAATGATAAAGAATAAGTCTGAATTATATTTAATTTATTCACACACTTGGAAACCAACAGCAAAGATACACCAACAGGCCCTGCCGGTTATTATTTCTGCTTTCTTAGATCCAGATTGCAAGGGGCCTTGATGTATGTTAAACGTATGTGTAAATGTGTTTCTGCCTGTTTGACATCCAATACAAATCTCTCTGTGTCTCACTGCCTCACTCTGTATCTGTGTGTGTGTGTGCTGTGGTAAGGAAGAGGCAGCTGCTATAGCATAGGCAACCTTAATTAATTCTCAGTTTGATTATTAAAAGTGTCAGAAGTCTTATAACTCGGGGTAAAAACTATAATCATTTGCATTAACAATATGCTTCTCCTGAAAGAATCTGGCAGTGAATTTCACATATTAGTTATGCTTCCCAATATCTGTGAAGAAATACAGAAATCCGTTTTTAATTCCAGTAGGCATGAATGATTATAATGACTGAATATAAACACAGGGGAAAAATGGAAAAATAATTCTTAAAAAAGTTTCCAAAGTCGGCTGCTACTATGTGCAGGTCAAATGTTTAGCAAGGGCAGTGTTACAGCCCATGTATCTGAAAGTCCAACTCTCTAGTTAACAAAACAATAATACTCTACTTGTTGCACCCTGATGGAACAGTGGTTAATAATTAATAATTTGTTTTAATAATTTTGTTTTATTTATATACCGCTATTCCAAAGATCATAGCGGTGAACAGCAAATAAGCTAATTAGCAAGTAAGCTAATTTGCCCCAACAATCTGGGTACTCATTTTAGCGACCTCGGAAGGATGCAAGCCTGAGTCGAGCTTGGGCCCTTTTGCTGGTCTTGAACTCGCAACCTTGTGGTTTTGAGTGAATGGCTGCAGTACAGGCATTTAACCACTGCACCACCAAGGCTCCTTAAATGCCGGTACTGCAGCCATTCACTCACAATCACAAGGTTGTTAGTTCAATACCAGCCAGGGGCTCCAGGGTTGACTCAGCCTGGCATCCTTCCAAGCTAAAATGAGTACCCAGCTTATTGGAGGCAATTAGCTTACACATTGGGCCCAAACAGACAGGCCAAAATAAAGCTGCTTCAGGTAACTTTGGAGGTATGCTGTTTAAATGATGCCAGTATCCTAAGGGGCTGGAAGCTGTGCCAAAGCCATGCTCCAGTTCTAAGGACTAGAATGCAGCTTTGGCACAGCTTCTGGCCTCTTAAGATGCATGTATCATTTAAACAGCATGCCTCCAAAGTGATACGAAACAGCTTTATTTTGGCCTATCTGTTCGGGCCCATTGTAAACCACTTAAGTGTAAACCACTTAAGTGCCCTGATAAGTGGTACAGAAATGTACTTACAATTGCTATTGCTATTGTGCTGGACATTCAAAGGTGATGAAAACTGAGATTCTATGATCTTTAGCAAAATGTAACAAAATACAAAATCCACAAAACAGCAACATATTTATTGAGCCAACTTAAATGCATGAACTATATCATGCAAGATTTTTGAAGGTTCCAGGAAGCATATTCAGAGTTTTACTTTTGATTTGAGTTTGGATTTGACCATCTTAATTGACGATAAAAGTGATATCTGAGATCAAATACAGGATTGTGACTCCAACATCATCTCTTTTCTTCTTTTGTATGATTTTTAACATCTTGTACATTTTGTGCATTTTGATTTGCCAATAAAGTATTGCTGTTTTGTTGGTTGTGAATTTTCTTGCATGGCTAAGGTGGCTACTCCTGAATATGTTTCTTAGATCTGAAAATACTGAATTTTACTGTGACAGAGGAAACTTTTAACAAGAGGGTGATAATGACTTAGTATTCACTTTTTGAGGTTTTTAGCTTCAACAAAGGTAAATTCTTTCATTTGGACTACCATTGGCAATTTTTACCTATACAACACCAGAATGTTTTTCCAGATGTAACAGTACAGAGACGTCTTGAGAAATTCAGTGTTCTCTGCCTAAGAAAGGGCAGTTAGCTTCTCATAGGACAGGGACAGCCTGGATTTCAAGGGAAGTTCCTTTTCAGTTCCTAATGAATTTGAAATTTTATTACTGGTCTTTTACTGTCCGTTGTCTCAATCCCCACATATTTGAAAGCTGGCATGATGTATTTTGTGCATTTTGGTTGGTATTATTGTTTTGCGTATTTTTTATTTTGTTGTATTTTGTTGCATAGGCGACACAGCTATCCCTGAATATGTTTTCTCTTCAAAACTTTGTTGGAGGAAATTCATTTGCACAAAAATATGTGCAGTTTTTCTATGCCAAAAACATGTTTTGTGGGCAGTAAAAACAGTCTTTGTTCAAAATAACCTGATTCCTGTTGGCTGACATGCTATAAATATATACATGGGTAACCCTCATCCCCTAAAAGCAGTTAGACAATTTTGTCCAGTGTGGAAATCTGTGTTCAGTGGGAGGTTGTGGAAGCAGAGTTCTGCATGTGCTGCCATGTGCTGCCACTGCATATCATACATGTGTGTGCTTATAGTTAATTATGTATTGCAAATAGAGATGTGCATCCCACATTGCAGCTGTGCATCCCACACGTTTGCACATCCAGGTGTGCAGTTTCAGTTTACACAATTGTCACATAACCCTGTGAGTAGAAATGTACACTCAGAGAGAGAGAGAGAGAGAGAGAGAGAGAGAGAAACTGCTAGAAATAAATCAGTACAGCCACCTATATTTTGCAGTCTGTCATGATGAGGATCTGCTCTTAAAAATTCTTGTTCCAATATAGGTTGATCTGTTTTGTTTTGTTTTGCTGCCCCCCCCTCCCACACACACAAATAATAAGTAGGAGGTATAGCAGTTTTTGAAAGGCTGATGTATCACTACTTCTTTTGTATCTGGAGAAATCTACCCAAGTAAAGATTCTGGGAATCACTTTGTAATGGGATAAATTCTGGCTTGGTTATTTGGTGTCCCACTTTGTATACCAACTAATGGGATTCTTCTCTTAACAATCTTGTTCCAATACGTGACTGAATATAACTAAGATTCTAATTATGTCTCATGTTTCCTTCTGAGCTTGAATTATTTTACATCTTTCAGCAAAGAAAGCCCATCCAATCTCTGAGGAACATGATTTATTCAGAGAGGCATAAGCTCAGCGAGTGGAAAACAGCTTGAAAATATGGCTAAAGGACAAAAAAGGGGGACACAAATGAGAAAATCCCAGTAACATGGATATGAGGTTAAAGACTCAAACAGAGTTCTGTGGAACTGGAGAAAATCTGGTGGAATTATGTCATTTGGAAGCAAAGTACATCACATTAGGTTCATACTGGAAGGTAGCTTAGTCCTTGCTTCTGAGAAAAATGGAAAACTTATTCTCATGACAATGCACTTTTAAGGCTGAACAAATTTGTTTGGATGTTTGTGGACATGTAATATCAATATTTTTAGAAAAAAAGTTTCTCGGACTCCTGAATCTTTTCTGAATTTTTACTTCACTTTTTCCTGAGATTTATTTTAACAGCTTCTCCTTCCATAAAGAAATATTTTAACAGCTTCTCTTTCCAGAAGAAATAATGAAATATAATGCTACCGATAGTCTTGCTTAGCCCTGAAGCTCTGTAAGTGGCCTTGAGCAAGTCTGTATCTCTGAGCCTTCTGTACTTCAGAAGATTTGTCATGAGAATAAAATTATATAAGGATTTGAGAGGAAACAAAAGAAAGAAAAGAAAAGAAGGGAGTTTACACTTTTTACGACTAATTAAATTAAATTAAAACTTCATTCCCAGCGTTAAGCCTGTGACTTTCTGGAATGTTCAGGTTGTGGGGCAGCATTGATAACATTAACTCAGCAGACAAGCATTAACATCTACTCAGCACAGCTAGAGTCAATATTACTCACTGGGAAAATCTCACCCTGTTGAATGTCTGCCTGTCTAAATGCTATTAAATTAAGAGCAGACACATTGTATCCAGTAACCAATGATGAGGGATGATAAAAATTAGTCTAGATGTTATTTGGGTTGCCATTTCCATCAGTTTTTCTCATCAAAGCCAATGGTGAGGGGCATTGAGAGCAGCAGTCCAACAATATCTGGATGGCCATTAGTTGTCCACTCACAAATTAAAGATCTACCAGGAAAACAAAACAAATGGAGACCCCCCCTACTTAACATCTTTTCCCCTCCTGCATCAATTCTCTGCCTGTTTTTTTGCCTTTTCTTCCATGTAGTGATGGCTCATATTGACAGGATCTATTGGCCCCATGACATGTGGACACAACGCATATTCATTGTGTATAATAGTGTATAATTTCTATTGTGTGTGATCAGTGAACACATTTAGTTTTTCATTCAATACATTTAGTTTTATTTTATTTTGTTTTTTATTCAATTTATTCAATTTTATTCAATTTAAATTTGCTTACAAAATGTGCAAGTCATACAGTGTTAGAATAAGACAATACAAGGCAGTCTAAAACTGTGCAAATCAAAGCCATCCAGGCTCAGGGGGGTTTCCCCGCAGACAATGGATCACTGATTAAGTAGAAACCTTGAGGTCTTGCCATTCAACAACAGACCAATACACAGATTAACATGTAAATCACTTCCTCTCGACCAAGGGTCACACAGTATATATACCCCACTCACTTCCTTGCCAGCATTCTCTGAAGATGCCAGCTACAGATGCTGGCAAAACCTCAGGAATAAACTCTTCCATAACATGGCCAGATAGCCCCCCCAAAAAACCTGCAAAAAACTATACATACAATATACTTTTTTCGTTAGATCAATAAAAAGCAAACAAGAGTTTATTTATTTATTTATTTATTTATGAATGATTACTGTGGTAATCATCTACTGCCATCTCCATTCATTTGAATGACTACGGAACTGAAGTTCAACAACTTCCAGAGTCCCATAGATTTCCCAATGGCGACTGAGCACAAGATGCATTAGTCAAAAGAGGGGTATGCACCAAGCACGAACAGATATGGAGCCATTTGGAAATGAACATACCTACCCCATTAATTTTTCCAACAATGCTTTCTATTCTTTGTTGTTTCTGAGACAGAAACCCACCACTGAACATTCTCAGTTACCCAAGTGTTCCTTCAGCATTGAAATGTGTTACTCAACAGACAAATAGCCTTGTATTAACAGGTGAATAAGGTTTATGAAATCGGGGCATTGCTAGTCTCTAAAAACTCTGTTGTTCTGAGAAAATAATTGAAATATCTTTCTTCCTCTCCGATTTCATGATGAGTTCTATATTTCCAGCTACTGCATCCTAGTTACTGTCTGGTAGATCCCGCAAGTTTTTCTTCTTATTTCATTCTCCTGAGCTTTCTGTCAATCTGACTCACCGTTCTAGAAATGCAAACAGTTCAGAATGCTGTAACAATAGAAAACTATGGTATGCTCTGCTCTGGAAAGCAGGAGCACCTTTGTTGGAAGAATGTGCAATAAGAGTTTCATTTGATTAATTAGGAATGGCAAAATATTTTATAGTGTCTCTCATCACATAAACATAAACATAGAATTTTCACTATATGTTATCACACACACATAGGAGCTTATCTCTATACACTCTTAAAATGGGGCTAGGTCACTTTAAATGTGGTCCCGGCCTCCTGTTATATTTTGGGCTTTGCAGTTTAGGAAGGGGCATTTAGAATATTCAGCCAGAGGGCTCTTAAGCCTCATTGAACTACAAACCCCAAAATGCAACAGGAGGCAGGGACCACATTTAAAACAACCTGTTTTAACAGTGTAAAGTGATAAGCTCCATAGCCGTTCTCTAATTCAGCAAAAAAAATTGGACAGACTATCAAGTGAAATGAAGTTGTGTGTAGTTTGTGAGGGATTATCTATTTATATAATTATATACTAAGGGGAGCAGACAGGAAAGCTTGCATTTATTCCATTCCTCTTTTTGTTTTCATTAATAAAAATTCCACTATCTTCTTCATCATTCCTTAGAGTTACATTTATTTAATTCCTTATTCAGAACTAGCACAGACATCCATTGCCATGACTCTTGTTTGTTTTTACTGGTCTTTGCTCTGAATAGGAGTCCAATCAGGCTTCTGTTGCCTATAACCGCCGTGTTTTAATTCCAGTGCAGCCCATTAAATTATTTTTAAAAATGCTGCAAAATAGATAACTTCAGAAGTGCTACTTTTTTTTTATCTACGTGCAATAAAGGTTGAGTAGTCCCTATAAAACCAAAATAGATTTTCTGATAGAAAACCATGGATCTTTGCAGCATGCCTGAAGTGCAGATATCCAAGTGGCATAATAGTGTTTTGGTTTTCTTAAAGAAGAAGAAACGCCTATGCTAGAGGAAACAGAAAAGATAAGACATTCAAGATATGGAAGAAATAAATTCACTGCTAGTTAATGCTTGGGAGAAAGTAGTTTGTAATAGGAGGTGTTTTAAAGCAGGCATTTCTTATTTTATTTCATGAAGCAGTCAGTGAGACAAGGAATCTGAACAAATAAAGAATTAGCAGGATCTTGTGCACCTGAGTTGCAAAAGTTATAGATAACTGCTCTAGATAGATTTATGCAGACATGAAAAGATAATGAAAGCGGTTTTTCAAACATGTGATATCAATTACCCAACAAACAAGAACAAACAAATATCGTTGCTAACATGAATCCCTTGTGAGGCTAGAATGGCTTAGGAAATTCAGCTTTTACTCTCCCTCCCTCACACTCTTCTGGGAATATATGGTAAATTATTATTAGCAGCTTCAATAATGCTTGTTCTCTGCTTATGTTTTTGTTTTCCCACCAGGAATTCTAAAAATTTGGACAACAGTGTCTGTTAGTAATTCAAATTGAATGCAGAAAGAAAATGTCAAGCTGATTTCCACAGGATTTCAAAGAGCTGGTTTGCAACCAGACAGATTCTGGGGCATGCTGGGATGCCAATCTTCCTATATATCACAAAATAAGTATGCTGCGTGCCACTTAATTGCTAGAAAAGAAGTATTACGGAAAATGCAATCTTTCTAGTACTTTGACCATTCAAGCAAGATATAAACCTTGACTCCAAATTATGGGATGCTTCTTACAGCATCATTATTGCTTCCTGGGGACCATCCATGCCAGTATGTAATGAGTCCACATTATGCACATGCTTCATCGTTAAACATGGAACTCCTTAGTCTCCAAATTTCATGCCTGTGGTGTATTTGCGTTATATAAAGGTTTATAGGCCCCTCCATCTTATTCCTATTCTTTTGAGCTGTGAGAATTTTTTGACCTTGACTATCATATGTCCTTCTAGCTCAATTGCATCTCAATTTCAGACTGTGATGCAGCAAGCTATATATAGGGTTGGTTCAATATATTTTGTTTCCTGAACCAAAAAGGGAAGATGTGTGAGCCCACACTTGGTACCATGTAGAGAAGCCAATTGGTCTGACAATTAAACCTTTTCTCTCAGAACTACCGGTGGCATAGTGTGCTCCTCCACACCTGAATGTAGCAAATAGATTTAAGGATTTAAGGACCAGCTGCATGGTACATAAGGCTGTGTTGCTCACCAAGAGAGAGGAATAGATGGGAAAGGGCTGTCTTTGTTGTCACCCAGCATCTACCTGTACTGCCTTACTCTCTGTGGTGGCTATTATAGCATGCATTCTTTTTGTATACACAAAAAGGTTTTAAAAAGGAGTTTGCCTTCTAGTGTTTTAATTTTCTGGCCCTCTTACTAATGCATTTTTATCTCTGCCTTAAATTGTTACCTTGATGAAACTGTGGCTGTTGTACTTTGGACACATCATGTGAAGGCACAACTCATTAGAAAATACAATAATTCTAGGAAAGGTGGAGGGCAGTAGAAAGAGAGGAAGACCACAAGCTAGATGGATAGAGTCAAGTTAGGGAGCTCACAAGTGTGAATGTAAGGACCTTAACAGTACAGTGGAGGACAGGAGGGCTTGGAGACGTCTTATCCACAGGATTGCCATGAGCTGGGAACAACTGGAGGGCAGTTAGCTACAACAAACCTTGTGACTTAATGATAGACATCTGCCCATGTAGCATTCTCCTACACTGTCAGATTTTATAACCTCCATTATGTTTACAGAAAAAAAATGGCCACTATTCATGGAAACCACTATTATCAAGTGTCCTCATTTCTATACATACAAGAATTCATAGGTGGGCATACTGAGGCAATGGCATATCTTCCAAATATCCTGGTTTGACAGGGAGGCACCTGGTTAATCATCCGACCTCCCACTTTCTCAACGACTTTTATAATGTGCCTGATTCTCTCTCCTTCTCTCACTTTCTCATTTTATTTTCAGTTCACTTCAGTTGCTTCAAACAGAATGCAACATGCAAAAGCCATTTGTACTCAGCATAGCAGGAAGGACTGAAGAGGAGGGGGACAGAGTTTTACCTTTCGCAATAGGCCCAGGCAAAAACTATCTGCCGCAGTCTCTCCTCACTTTGATACAAATATCCTGTGCTGATTAAGGGGCTCAACAGACCAACCTGAAGGATTGGGACCATGGCAACCTCCTGCCACAGCCTCAATCTGACCTTTCGAGGGCCCTCAAAAGGGTGCCATAGCTGTGGTGGTGTGGCCATATGGTGCTCCTACGATGCTGCGTTGTATGGACGCAACACCGGAGGAGCATCGTGATGCCATGTGGAAAGGTGTGTGGCATCATGGCACCTTGGGGGTGGAGTCAGGGCATGCATCATCCGGACGCAATGCCCTGACTTTGCCCCCAGGCCGGCCTTTCTGACCGGTCTATACAGGGCCTTAATTCCCTTCTGAGGTAGGAAGAAGGAATGAGGACTTCTTTTAAAAAGTAGGGGAAGGGGAGAGCCCTGCCAGTTGAGAGGGTCTTTCCTTGAAGAGATTCTCTTTGAACTGCAGCATCCCTGGAGTTGTATATGTGTTGCTCTTTCATTCTCTCCTTTTCCCTAGCACACAGATTTTACCCGACCTCTTATTTTCTTTTAAAAGGATCAATATTGCAAGAAAAAAAGATTCCTGGTTTGAATACTTTCTTTCCTCCCTTTATGATTTTTGTTTGTATTAAGGCATTTGCATAAACCTTACAGTACTTTTGTGTATTCTTCCTCATAAATAATTTTTGCCTTCTTGTTACCTAGACACACTTTTTTTTTTACCATGTGCTGCTTGGCTGAATATGCCCCAGTTTTCATCTGTAGAGTACTCAAAGGCATTCAGTGAATCTGGAAACAGTGGGAAGTTTTGAAAGACCATGGTAACTTTTATACTGTGGTTCAAAAAGTGGAGAAATTAAGGTTAAAGTTAGGCAATTGCATATAATTCTTGATTGGATGCCAACTTAACACTGGAGTGGCACAATCTTTCATTCATATGGCCCATCCTTGGCCACTGAAATTTGAAAGTTTCCCTTTTACTCTCTAGAGTTGCTGCCACACTGCAGAAATAATGCAGTTTGACATTGCTTTAACTATCATGGCTCATCCTATGGAATCCTGGGATTTGTAGTTAGTTGTAGTACTAGAGCTCTCCGAGAGGGAAAACTAAATATCTCACAAAACTACAAATCTCAGAATTATATAGCATTGAGCTATGGCACTTAAAGTGGTGTCAAACCATTAATTATGTAGTGTAGATGCAGTATAGATGTATGTCCTGTCTTGCCATTTCAGTAGCACACTTTTTATACCTTTCATAGGGTACCAGCCTACCCCACATCTGTCTATTCTTCTTTTTAGAAATACAGTATTAAAAAGAGGCTTGGGAGTTTGGTTCCCCATGGAAGATGAAGAAAAGATGCTAGTGAAATGGCAAGACAGAGCTTAGAGAGCAATAGTGGAGCCTCCAAAATGTGGTCCATCCTGGTGTACAGCAAGTAAGGAAGCTGTTGGTAACACTAGAATATCTAATGTATGTTCCAGGCAGCCCCCATCCCAATTGATACTAAAATCTGTGGATGCTCAAGTCCCATTATATACAATGGCATAGTAAAATGGTGACCCTTATATAAAATGGCAAAATCCCTTATATAAAATGGCAATGTTTGGATTTTGGGGTTTTTTAAAACCTATTTTCAAGCCATGGTTGGTTGAGTTCATGGATAAAGAATCTGTGGATATGGAGGTCCAACTGTACAAATATCACCTTTCTGCATTGTTCTACCTTCAGCATTAGCTTTCATGCAGCATTCAGGTAATTTCACGAGACCTTAAATCTGTTGCCTGAGACAGCTGCCTCACTCTGCCCAAGAGTAGGATTCACCCTGTCAAGCACCACAATCACATTCTTATTCATTTCTACCTCTTTAATTTCTTTCCATAAATCTTTTGAGATAAAGAAAATATCGATTCTAGAGGCTGAATTATGTGGGGCTGAAAAAAAATGTATATTCTTTACTGTTTCTGTATTTGTTTCTTCATGGGTCTATTAATGATAGGGTTTCTAATAACCCAAACAGTGTTTGAGGTAGTTTTCCTTGCTTTTCATCATTTTTTTTGTGTGGAAGACAGTCTATCCAAAAAGGGGTTTACCACCCCATTCCATTGGGTGATTGGAATGGCGTGGTAAACACATTCTTATTCATTTGAATCCTATTTCGATTACCTGCCATTTTCCAATGGTCTTTTCTTCCTCCCAAAGTCATGATGCCAAACACACATGTGCACCAACAATGTTTTACCCACTCTGATATCTCTTCCCAGAGTTTTTTTTAAAAAGGTGTTCGCTCCGCTTTGGTTGTGCATGTTTCCTGTTTTTTCTCCCATCAATTAAGAGAGTTTATACTAAATATTGCAATGTATTTTTTTATTTGATAACTGCAGCCAATTGATGATAGTCAAGAAATGGAAAAGTGAGGAGGCACCACTCACAGAAGACTGGATGCTAAAAATAAATGAATTAAGAGAAGTGGGCAAACTAACATATATGATTAATAATAAATCAGTGGAAAGATTTGAAAGAGAATGGTCCTCAATCTTACACTACTGGGAAGAGATATAGGGGATAAGGAAGGAATTGTTAAGATATTAAAATAACTAATATAGAGAAATTAAATGTAGTAAGAGATAGTCAAAAAAGCAGGAATTCATTAGCAACAATGTTGGCTAACGAGAATTCACCATATACTCTCTCTCTATATATATATATATATAATATAGATATATATAGATATAAATATAGATAGATACATATACAGTGTGCTGCGCCATACGAGGGCACACTATACACTACTTTCAGCTTATGCTGAAGCCACATGACAAAGAAAGGAATGGCTTGCACAACCATGGTATGTGCGCTCTGCATTATATTGAATGGGACTTGAGCATATGTGTTTTTTGGCTTATGCAGGGGGTCCAGAATGGATCCTCCACATAAGATAAGGGTCCACTGTGTGTGTATATATACGTATATGTGTGTGTGTGTGTGGTGAATTACGGGAAACTAAGCCAAAAGCAATAGTGATGCAGAGAGGTTCAGAAAGTGAGTCCCTATATGATTACTGAGAAAAAAATAGATGAACAAAGATATGTTTTGCAATAGAACAATTTAGATGTGAAAGAACTAAAAAAGGGTGTGAATTATTCCCATAATTCAAAAATGGGAAAGTAAAAATAACAGAAAGAAATATGTACAGTAGAACTTTACTAATGGTAGTCAAAAGGAAATGAATGCAGCAACTAAATGTGTACCGTAAATGCTAGGGTTCTGTTCTTTATTATAATTCTATATTTAAAGTAACATTAATAAAAATATTATATATATATATATATATATATATATATAGAGAGAGAGAGAGAGAGAGAGAGAGAGTTTGTGACTTGAGGAAAGAACAATACAGTGCCCTCTCCAATTCCATGTGCAAATCTTACTACCTTGTAAGTTGATTTTTTTTTTTATCTTCAGTATGAAACAGCATCCTCCATTGCATATGAATGCAATAGGCTAGCCCTCCACCTCCTAACATCTAATGCCTGAGACAACTGCCCCACCCTACCTAATGTTAGGGCTAGCACTGCTCACAATACACTTCTAGCATGGCTGATATTGCAGGATATTTGCTCTACTGAATGAGATTTTCTTCTGTTATATCATATTCGTATTGACTACTCAAGATAATTTCCTCCTGTGTATGTAACTCTGGCTTAATTTCAGCAGCCAATATAAAATTATGATTCTGGGCTAACATATCTGCTGGTGCTATTAGATGAACTTCTCTGAATGGTCTTCTTACACAGAAATAGATTCAGTCATTGCTGGACATGTTCCAATATCTTCATGAAAAAGAGTGAAATTCTATAGTGTGGGGGAGGTAAAGGGCTGGGTAAACAGACGATCATATAAATGCGATTATAAATGGGGAAAAGGTATGGCATTTGAATACAAAATTCATTTGAAACAGAAGTAGTATTGTTCTGAATGTAAAGATTGAATTCTTGAAGCTTCTTTCCTTGTCACCAATGGCTATTATTCTGCATAACTTTCATTGTTGTTGTAGCAGACTAAGGAGATTATCACATGGGGGACGAAATGTCATTGTCCCATCCCTGTCCTGTCCTTCCTTCCCGTTTGTGGGAAGGACTTTCACACGTAACGTATCATAGACCCGTCAGGGAAGCACTAGTGAAAGTGTTCATGTGAAACACTTTCTTTCACATTGCATCACTCTGATCCTGACATTCAGCCATCTGGGAAGCATTAGTGAAAGTGATTGCACAAAAGGTTTTCACATCCCCTCACATTGATCCTTTCATTCAGCCATGAGTGAAATGGAATTGTCCTGTCATTTGCTGTCATTTTGTATTAACCCAAAAACCTGTTAATACAATTGCACATCACTGACAGGATCAGCACGATGTTATGTGAAAGTGTTTCAGGCGAACACTTTCACTAGCACTTCCTGGAAGGGAGATTGGGATTACTGATGTCATAAGGATGCGGAAGTGATCACATCCTATCCCATCCCCCATGTGATAATCTCCTAAATCTAGTGCAACCACATTTAAGGCCGAGATCAGCTAGGTAACTTAAACAGGATCTTTATTTCTTAACATCAGGCACTAGGGTTTACAACACTGTTTCTTATAAATGTTAACTTATCTCTCACCAATATTCCAAATTTGCATCATATTCCTCCACTCTCCTGGACTAGTCTTACATTTAGGAGAATTATGTCTACCACAAATTCCATGGCATCCTTTTTTCATCTTCCTCCTTTTCGTGGCAGGATTGAACACAGAGAGGGAAGAAATCTATGGATGCCTACTTTCTAGCAGTACCTATCCATTTATCCCCAAAGTCTGATTCCCCCAAATGTAGTGTGTGTGTGTGCATCCCCAGTCATGTACTGATGTAGTATGTTACACCATTTCTTTGTGAGCCTGTACTGTGATCCTGTCTGATCTGGGAAGCTAAGTAGGGTCAACCCTAGTTAGTATGTGGATGGGAGACTGCCAACAAATACCAGGTACTATAAATTATATTTCAAAGGAAGGAATTGGCAACTCCAATTCTGAGTATTCCTTGTCAAAGAAAACTCTTGAAATTTATGGGATTGCCATAAATGGACTAGTGATTTGAAGACACAGGCACACACACATATTTTGATAACAGCCTCTACAGGCTACAAGCTTCCCAGGCTACTGTCTTCCCTTTAATTTCCTGCTTATCATGCAGAAAATTATCACAGAAGACTCTGATCATCTTTATGCCAGACAAACTCTCTGCAGCATCTTTATTTTTATTGCCTGTACCAAAATCATTTTCAAATGCAATAAAATCAGTGGCAAGTGACCTGAGAGAAGGCATAATGTATACCAGGCAGCCCAGTCCCTTCATTTCTCCTCACTCTCTCTAACAAGGTCTTTAGGAGAAAAACAGCCAAGCATTTCCTGATGCTGTTTGCTTCCTTGGCGCTCACCATGAAAAGATGTGATTTTCCTGTTCCTTAAAGTACTGTTACTGATACAGACTGAGCTGTTGTTTTCCTGCTGACTGATTTATATGTTGGTGGTGATATGAGCCTTATTGCTTGTCTATTCTTTCTTAGATTGTTTGATCTGTGAATCATGAGTAACTTCACTGAGGTGTGGAAGAGCCTCAAGGGAGGACTATTTTGCAATCAATAACATATCAGAGATACACGCATGAATAAACCAGCTAACTAATATGTTTCCCCACATTTGGATGTCATTATTCTATTTTAAATTTCTGTTCAGGTGATTGTACTGCTGCTGTATGCATGTGTGTGATGCATACGTACGTACTTATTTATTTATACCCCGTTCTTCAGCCAAGTCTATCAAAGCGGCTTATAATTTGTCAATTAGACAATTTCCCTGCCCTCAGGCTTACAATCTAGAAAAGACAAGACCCAAAAGGAGAAGGGAATGGCAGTAGGGAAGGGGAAAGTCCAGCAGATCTGCTCTCCTTTGGAGGCCTGTTGGAGCTGGCTTCCCTTTCTCTCTCTCAAGATGGTGGATAGAAGGAGGGCTCTTCTTCTTTTCAGGCAAGGCCTGATGGAGCTGGCTTGCCTTCCTCTCCCTCAAGATAGTTATTTTATGGGTGAAAATCCATTGACTTTTGTGGACTGTTCTAAGGTTGTGTTTTTAAACAGCATATTATAAATACAATCTCCGTTTGGATTGATAGGCCAATTTCACTACTGCCCCTTCACAGATTACTACATTCATGCAGTGATACTATAATGCAATGATTTCTGTCATCAGAAACTCTTTCTATATCATGTATGTCAAAAATATCCTTGTACATCTACAATAAGATCTCTTACTTTTGTAGCACTCACTAGGAGATGCTCTAGGTTTTAACCTGCTCAGGGTGTTATGCCACCAGAGAGAAAAGAGAACATGGTGCTCCCACATAATGCCACACATAGAAATAAAATCAGATTGGCTTTCAAATCTTTCTTTAATGTTGACTGCAAAACTGACTGCAGACTGCAGTACTGTGGTTTAGGGAGTAGCATTTAAATGTCCAGTCCAAAAGCTCTAATACCTCATAGACATGCAGACTCTAGGATTCCATAGGATGGGACCCTGACAGTTAAGGTAAAATCATAATGCTACAATTATGGAGTTTGAAAGACCATAGAGGACCTCACCATTAACTCCATGTAAACTAACCCTCTCTGTGAAGTACCTGAACTCCACCCAGGATATTTTCCCAAACCCCTAGATCTCTCTAAATTAAAGAAAGCAAGATTTTTTGCTTCCAAATCTCTCCTCCAAGATCCAGTGACATATTTATTCCATCAACACAAGGATCTAGTTGGATCGTGACCCTTGTCTGAGTAAGGAAATAATTTTCAAATACATATATTTTCCAAAAAAATGGCCAAAATTTTGTATCTTAAGTGTCAGGAAACTCTGTCAAACTCTGTTAAGTAAAAAATCAAATTTGGGCTTGACTTATAAGTACAGTGTGCGAATCCAGATGTAGAATATATATGCTTTTGACCAAGATCCTTGTGGTCAGTTGATGGAGACTACGGCAGAGAAATGGTGATGCTCCTGTTGAAATAACGAGTTCCTAAACCAGGGGCTGTACAGATGGCCATTAAGGCTGGCCTGGGGTCGGAATCAGGGTGTGACATCCACACAATACGTGCCCCAACGTCACCCGCAGGCCAGTGTGATGCTGCGCACTACACCACACAACACTCCTCTGGTGCTGCGTCTCCATGACACAGAGCCAAAAAAGTGCAGAAAAGCCATGGCATAGATGGCTATGTGGTTGCTGCAGCCCCAATCTGGCACTAAAAGGGGTAGCTGCAACTCCTTTTCTCAAGTATGACCAATCCAGATTTCTTCCATCACCTGCCAATTGCTGCAGCTCATGCTACATCATGTAATGTGCATGGCTCTAAGGTCTGAACCTACGGTCATTCATTGTTCAGTGGTCACGTACATGCTTCAGAGCACATGTTATCTGGTTCATAATTTCTCCTACCCTTCAGCTATCAAGAACTAAAGTATAAGACACAAATCTCACTGTTGTGGAGATCCCCTGAGTACCCTTTGTGACTGCAAATTTCATGAAAACACTTCAGTGGTAATACAGTAAGATGTATAAGAGGATGAACAAGAATGAAGAATTAGTCATGCTGGTGCTGAGTTGGGAATAGCAGGCTTAAAATTAGGAAACTTTAATAGTTAGAAATAGGAGAAATAATTCATTGTTGTTATTGGTATGAATGATTCATTATGTTATTATTAATTTCTTAATTAAAGCATTAATTCTTAAGGAATACATGAGAGAACAGTATATTTGGTTGTCAATGTCATCCTATGGTACATTTGTTATTGGTATCTTCAAAAATGTTTTCCAGATATGACACTAAAAATTGCATAAACTGAGGATGGTGGGATTTGTAATGGAACACACCTTGAATGTGCCAGATTGAGGAAGATGGTCTTAAAATATGGAATATAACCACAGTTTTAATCAAATAGCCTATTCATTTGGCACTTACCTGCATCTCTCTTCTCTTTTTTCATCACTAATCCCCCAGACAACATCTATACTATTTATTTTCCTTCACACACTATGGATCATTCATGGTGATTGAACAAAATGAATACGAAATACTCCATCTAATCTAGTTTGAGTCTGTTGTGCTTAAAGGTTAACAAGTTTTATTTAAACTATCCTTTTGGAGTGATCAGATGATGCCTCATCAGATACCAATAGCAAGTAATAGCAAGTACATTTCTATACAGCTTATCAGTGCACATAAACACTCCCTAAGTGGTTTACAATGTGTAAATTAATTGCCCCCAACAAGCTGGGTACTCTTTTTAGTGACCTATAGAAGGATGCAATGCTGAGTGGACCCTGGAGCCTTGCCTTGGATCGAGCTCAAGATCTTGTGGCTGTGAATGGCTGCACTACTGGCATTTAACCACTGCACCACAAGGGCTCCTCCGAAACCATGTGCCAAATAAAACTTGGTAGTTTTCAAGGTGCCAAATGATACTTTGTTTTATTTTATTTATAGGCCTTGAAATTCTAGTTGGTAATTTACCAACAATATCAAGCAATTTGATTATTTATGTGTCTGTTTTGTTTGCTGTTGTGTGTCTTCAGGTCATTTTTGACTCTCAAGTGATTCTGTGATGGAGTTTTCTTGGCAAGATTTGTTCAGAGTAGTTTGCCATTGGCATCCTCTGAATCTGAGAGCATGTAACTTGCCCAAGGTCATCCAGTGGATTTCTTGGCTGATTTGGGAATCAAACTCTGGTCTCTCAGGTTGTAGTCCAACACTCGAATCACTACACCATGCTGGCCCTCTTAATCAGGGCATCTTTGTGCCATGTTCAAACAAAATCAATGTAAACAGTTTAAAATAATTTATAATTTAAAACAAGCAAAAACAATAATTTAAACAATTTGCAAACTGTTAATTTCTTTGGAGGAAGGGAGAAATTGATTAGTAAATAACTCCTTTGATTTTATGCATCTTTCAGAGCTCTGTGATGAAGTTCAGTTCTTAAATGCAAGAAAAGGTGATTTTTAACATATGTGTGAGTGGGAATTGAGAGCACTCGCCTATTGCAACACTTACAATCTATACTTCTAAATGTCAACATTATTCGTGGTAGTAGTATAATTATGTTTCTCCTTTCAAGAGAGGGATTCCAAAGCAAAGGAATGGGGGAGGGAAGGAAATCTATTCTGTCAGATTCATTCAGGAAAAGTAACTTAAAATAAACAGTTAAAGCACTTATACATCCACAAAAAGATTTCAGATGTACTATTTCAGACCACTGTCAGAAAGTGACAAGTGTCTGTTTTCATTAAAATCCTCAAGCACAGTAATCTAACTGACAAGTTTCACAAAGTATAGTGAAACCACACAAAGCTTTTTTGTGTGCTACCATGACAACTGGGACCCCCAACAGCTTGAATGATGATGAGTTTAAATTACTTATATTCCAGGAAAGTGATTCAACTTTCTCTTCAATATACCAAAGTTCCCAGACCTCTCAGACTGAGGATAGTGTTGTGTTTTGAATCCTTCACCTTGTAAGACTTATTGAAGCAAGTGCTTTTTTTGCTGTGAATTGTGTTAAAATAAATGGCATGGTAGAGTGCGGATCATGTATTAATGATGCTGTCCTTAGACCAGTGATCATTTCACAGTACACAACTGTGATTCAACTTTCACTGCCATGATGATGTTCTAAGAATCCTGGAGTTTGTACTTTTGTGAGGCATTAGATCTCCCTGGCTACAGATTCTAAACATTCCTCTTTAAACTGCAAATCCATGGAATCCATAGGATGAAACCATAACACATAAACGAGTGATTCGCAAAGTGGGTGGTAACCCCCCCCCCCCAGGTTGCTGGTGGAAGGTGAGCTAGAAAGGAGGCAGTGAGGGGGAAAGGGGGCAGCGGGAGGCGGGGGCTTCAGTCAAAGTATTGGAATACAAGAAAGACAAGGTGAACCAGTGGCCTTTAGGACCATGGTGGGAATGAGGACCTTCTTTTCAGGCTCCCCAGAAAACCACCACACAGCCTCAATGATCATTTTGTGTGGTGCTATCGCCCACTCTTTGCCTGTCCATGTGAGCTCACTCCCTTACTGGTGTCTTTGGCTAGTAGTGGCAGTTGGGAAACTTGTGCTAGACTTCGCCACAGGGAATCACTTCTGTGGCTCAGAGCAGCATCATTTTGGGACAGACTGGATCAAAGCATTAGAGCACATGGTTGCAGGGGAGAAGTGGCAGCAAAAAGGAGCTTTCGAATTTGGGATCCTGCTTAAGCTTTGTGAGCTTTACTTGAATTTTGCTGGCAGGTTGGAATTGCACTACTGCTCTTGCTTTCTTTCATCAGACAGGCTGGGAGAAGAGGTATCAGGAAAAAAATTGTGAGAGAGTGGACACTTGAAACGGTGGGGAGAAGACTTGTGTCTGGGGAAAGAGTATCTGTACTTGATTATTGGAAAGAGTCCTTTGCCTTGGAGTGGCTCCCGTAGTTAAAATATCTCCCTTTCTGGCCCACACCAGTCTCCATTCCAGAGCATGTGGCCTCTGTAAACACCATGCACACACAGCGGGTGTGCCTTTCTCTACCCCGATGAAGGACTAAGAGTCCCACCACTCTGGGTAGAAGCTTTTGTCTTGTACCTGGTCACTCTGGGAGCAGCAACTGAGCACCTGTCTGAGCAGCGACCAAGAGACCTCTTGTTCTCACTGGCCTTTGCAGCAAGGCTGGCACAGGTGACAGGCTTCTCAGTCACTGCTCAGCCAGCTGCCCAGTTACTGCTCTCAGGATGACAGGGTGCAAAGGGAACAGCAACTGAGCAGCCAGTCAAGCACCAACCAAAAAGACTCTCACCTGCACCAGCCTTAGCTGTAAAGCTGCTTAATTGCTGCTCCCAAGGTGACTTGGTGTAAAGAGAGCAACAACTGAGATGGGCTATTTTGTATTTGCAGTAGAACAATACACATAATATCAATATCAATACACACACACACACACACACACACAAGGGATGCTAGGGATGTCACCCAAGAGGAAAGAGGGTCATAGCCCAGAAAATTTGGGGATGACTGACTTAAACAGTTAAAGTGGAACCATAGCACAATCTACAATACTGCATTACACTATTATAGCATTATTATTCCAGTTTTACTACTATGGCTGCCTCCTATGGAATACTGGGACTTGCAGTTTAGGGAAGGGCATTTAGAATTTTCAGCCAGAGAGGTCTTAGGCCTAAACTACAAAGTGCAGAATTCCCCAGGAGGCAGCCATAGCAATTAAAATGAAATAGTAGTGCCATAACAGTGTAGTGTGGTATTCTTCATATTTTTGTAGCGTGAAAGCATTCCAGACCAACTTAATTTGTTACCTACTAAGCCAAATGTAGTCTGTCATCCATCATGGCACATTGATTCCATTTTATGTGCCATGGCTTCGTCTTGTGAAATTCTGGAATTTGTAGTTTGATGAACCACTAGGGCTTTCTGGCTGAGAATTCTAAATGTTCCTCCCTAAACTGCAAAGCCCAAAATCCTATAAGATGGAACTATGACGATTAAAGTGGAATCAAAGTGACATCATTGTGACAGGACTGCTTTGCATCCCACTGCATTTTGCCATTTGCTATGCTAGCTGGGGCCACTGGCATTTGCAGTCAACATCTGGTAGACCACATGGTCCCAGCCTCTGATGCAGTATAGAACTGCCATTGTACATGGTGCAATTCTTTCTGTCATATGTTGAACAACAATAACAAGACATTCAGACAATTGCAGGGGAAGGTGAGACACCACCAGAAGGAAACACCGTGACACATAATTGGGCAAAAAAAAAAAAGGCCACAAATTTATTGAATACAGCTGAACAGGTAAGGTTGGCCCAAATGCATGGGTCTTCAATGAACCAAGTCGCCCAGTCACAGCTGGGCTTTGGGGTGACAGAAAGGGTAACCAACTGATCACATGTTCGCATGTTCGCCCCTTTGTCACAGGGAGACACTGTACAGGAGTTGCCCTCATGATGGCAATATCCCACCATTTCCAGCACTCCCAGGTTCCTGTGAGACTCCTGATCTTGTTCCCCGCAGTACAGGAAACCATGTCCACCATACCCACGGCCCATGCTACCACCCCTTGAAAAGTTGTGACAACACCCATTCAAACAGCACCCATAAGCTGATAACACAGCTAATAGATGGAAGAGTGCAAAGAGCCAAGCAAGAATAGCATCATCCACCCAAGCCACATGGCCTTAACTAGGCCCCTTAGCCAATCCCGGCTGGTGGTGGGTGGAAGTCCCACCCTTCTTGGCCTCCCAGACAATAAGGGAGGTCATTGATTGGGACAAAGGGGCAAGGCTTCTGGCTAAAAAGGCCACTGGAACTTGTAGTCCTGAAGTGGCACCAGAAGCCCTAACCCCCAGCAGCTTGGATAGCCAATCCAGACCAGGGAAGGTGCTCCCAGTGCTTCCTGGGAGTGCATTACCTCCCGCCCATGCAGAGGAGTCACATCCACACCTCGACGCCTCTCTCCCCCTGGCAACTGGGCCAGTCCAGTGAGTTGGGTGGCCCCACTTGCAGGGGAAGGCAAAACATCAGCCATGGGCTTGGCCTGGTCAAAATACCATTGGACTTCACATTTGAACGGGGGGGGGAGAATAATCCTGGTGGATAGGCAGCAGGCGGAATGCTGACTGGATGTCACTAGCTCAGGAGAGATCCCCCCCACATGCATGCATGCATGAGCCAGACGGTGTGGTCAAAGGAAGTGTAATGTACTGAGCAATGCTCTGGAAGGATAGCGCCATTGACCGATGACTCTGGGGGGTAGGAAAGGTGGTGAATGAGGTGGAACCTTCTTGGGCACCACTCCCGGGGGGGAAACTCTAAGGTTGGGCAAGGGGGGGAAGCGAATGGGTCCACCACCCTACCTGCCTTGCACTCCTTCATGATCTTGTTCTTGATGACTTATGGCATGTCCCATATTGACTTGAGGTTAGGGCCATCAGAGCCCACCTGTGGGCCCACAGTGAGGATTCTGAAAACTTGTGCGAAGCCCACTCCCAAAAAGACAGCTGCGTTCTTGTCTGGATTGCATGTGAGGAGAGGCAGCATGGTGGAAAAGCACATGAGGTTGGGAGCAAGGCTAGAAAATGGCTGGGCAGCCTATGCAGCCTCATTATGGACCCCCCAACTGCCTAGTTCTAGAGCCAGAAGTTCCCTCTTTCTTCCTGGAGACTGCTGTGTTAGGATGTCCCTGGTGAAAGGACTGCTTTGCACCAGCCGGTCATAAGCACACCAGATTAGCATGGTCTCCCAGCAAAGCTCACAGCAATTCTCAAACTTGCAGTGGTCCTGGATACATTTCCCCAAGTTGAACTCCCAATATAAATGCCTGCAAGGGTCCCCTTTACCCACCCATTTGGAAGTCTGTGAGGACTTAACTTTCCCTCTGATATGGGGCCCCACCGCCACAACCCAGATAGACTTGTTGACGAGGTCCCACCTGGTGTTGCTGTTCAGGGATGCATGCTTATAGGTGGTGGTGTTATACGTGGTGGCTGATGGCTCCTCAGTGATATCCCAGGCCCTGAGAACATTGATCTTATGGTTGTTGACGTGCCAATCCCATTTTGGGTAAGCAAGCATGACCACCCCAATGAAAACCTGCCATCCAATTGTTGAAAGACTGCTCAACAGGGTCTATCATGGCCTCCCACTTCCCCTTCTTGCTGGAGCTGGGGGTAACAACCCTCCTCCCCTGCCAGTTTCAGTAAAGTGAACACATCCACATAATACCCTCTGAGAATATGTTTCCTGATCTTAATGCACAAATAAAGGCCCAGGGGCTTCTCACTGTCCTTGAAGACAGGGAAAGCATCCACCTGGGGGTCCTCCCACACTCCCTCAAAACCCAGACACCTGGCCCTGCACCTGATGGTTCTTGGAGGCAGTCCTGGCACCTGGGTTATCCCTTCTGGTTGAATTAGATGATCACCAATTCTGTCTCTCCTGTTCAAAGACTTTTTGTGCCATGCCTCCGCCTGCGTCTCCTATTCTTATCAGCAGAGGAACTGTTTGCTGAACCATGGCTGGATGACCTGCTGCCAATGATGTTGGTGGTGGCACTAGAGGCACTGCTGCTGGTGCTGCTGGGAGAAGACCCAGTGTGCCACCTCTTGCCACAAGAAAAATGTAAGCAGAATAAATCCTGACCTGTGACTTCAAAAACTGTGACGTTTTCAATACTTGCCTACAGTAGGAGAGAAAAAATAGCCAAGGATTTCAGTCCTAGGTTGGAACTGGCTTTGGTGTCCCTATAGCATTATAATTCTAGGAGAACTATATCTGCAAAATGCTGGTACATGAGTAAAAATACAGAGCAGGGCCAACTGTGTGAAATAATATAATTCAGATGTTTAAGATGCTTTCCCTTGGTTTTGAGGTTTAGTGTTTTTAGCATTGGAATAACAACCACACCAGATTTGGGTCTCAAATACCACTGAGTGGTGTTAAAGTAAAAGCTAAGTTCATGAAATAGTTGTTTAGCAATGTAACTATTTAAAAAACCTGAGCCTCTCTGCAACAGATGGTTCTGAAATTTAGATTTTTACTTGTTAACCTACATAGTATGGCTTCCCAGAAAAGCTTAATCTGTATGCCAGGTCTAAATAAATAAATAAACTTTACAAAATAATAAATCAGAATAGAGTAGAATTGAACAATCTTTCTCATCCTCTCGTCGAAATAGGCCTGTGGGGACTGAATATTGCATTTGATTCTTTCATGTTATTTCAGAAACACTGTCAGAATCTTGGGAGGTATTTGCTGATCCTATCAAGGATGCAAAAGTAAATGGACAGTGACTGATTCAATTAACCGATAACATCTATTACCACCATGCCAAACAATCCACTTGGAGTAAGTAGCAAGATGAGCAAACAGGAAGATACACAAGTGCCATTTCTTCATAGAGTTTTCCTTCTTGATTTATATGTTGGTCCAAGGTGAACACTTACAGATAGTGCCATGGGAGGAAGGAAATAGCTTTAAATATCTTAAATGAAAAAGGAGTCCATATTTCTTATCCTTTTATGAGGCTAGGATGTTCTGCAATAATTTCAAAAGATGCACAGCCCTCAAGGGAGAGATTCCCAAAATATCCCTTCCTTGTGAGGGAACAGTATCAATATTTACATTGGCTTTCAAGAGCCATTAGTTGCTGAGAGTCAGGACAAACTGCATTTTTTTTTTGCACTGCATCCAGTATCCTCCTGTGAGCATGGAGTTTCTGGGATTCATAGTCCATAAGCAACTTTTCCAACTGTGCAATCACTTAGTGATCTCAGCAGCAGTTATATCATTCTCCATCTTTATCTCAAACCTGGCTGAATGCCCAAAAGAGACTGGCAAAATTGGAAGTTTTGACTGCAGGTTTAATGGGATTCCTTTCAAAAACTGCAAGAGTTTGGTAGAGTCAAAAAAATGTCTCCCTCTCCATCCTTGACTCAAATTATAACTTCTGGGTGATCTGGAAAGAGAGAATTAGTCTTAATACAGTTTAAACTTGTAATATAGATATGTGTTCGCATGAGCAAATTCCATATAGCACTCACAATAGCACTAGGACTAAACATATTTTAACAGTAAACACTTGTGCCATCAAGTTCATATCACAACCCTATGAAGTAGAGACCTCCAAGAGATCTTGTTATTAACAGCACTGCTCGGCTCTTGCAGATTCAGGACTGGCTTTTTTATTTATTCACTCTATCTACAATACAGTCTTCCTCTTTTCCTACTACCTTCAATTTTCCCATCATGATCACTTTTTTCCAGTTATTGGTGTCCTTTCTTGATATACCTGAAGTGTAACAGTGACTCCATTTGTTTCTCTATTGATAAAAATATCTTCCAGTACAAATTTTGAATATAGGTATTTTCCCCCTATGAGCTTTATCATCCAGTATTCATATCTGTAAATAGAAATGGGAAATGCCGTGCTATGAATGATTTGGTATTCATTGGTAAATCTTTTCACCTGTGGGTTTAATCACATCCCCTCTTTTGATGGATTTCATAACAGACAATAGATGATGAATCGAATCACTGGTCCATGATCTCTCTTGGTATTTTACTACACTGAAATAAGAGTCATGTGACCCTCTAAAGGTTGATATGTTGCAAGTCACAACATCTTTCATCAGTGGTTATCGTGGCTAGACATGCTGGGGGTTGCAGTGATTCAACATGATTCCCACCACTGATGTTCATTCGCTGCCTGGCAGTGGCTGTCTAAGATTATGTATTTTTCTGAGTCCTTGAAGATGCCAAGAATTGGACCTTGGACATACTATACATAAAAAAATGTGCTTTGCTACTGAATTTTATAATACTAGTAATAGCCTATTCCTTGTTCTCATGTCCGTCAGCATTGCATAGTGATCCATGGTGTTTGTTTTTATGCATACCAATAACAGCCAGAGCTTGGTCCACACATGACCAAGAGGAAGCTGTACTCATCTTATCATATCCATAGCAATGAATATTACCTGCCTTTGGTA
>NC_056524.1:162630831-162635250 GCF_019175285.1 Sceloporus undulatus
ATAATAATAATAATAATAATAATAATAATAATAATAATAATAATAATAATAATTTGTTATATATCAGTTTGAAAAGGTATCTGATTAATCTTTCCCACTGCTTATTACTCAAAAGTAATGTATGACATAAATTATTAATAACTCATTGATTTTAGTCACTTTGGTGGCTTTCAGAAAAAACACTTGGAAGATGCAAATGGGCTGCAAATCCCCCAATTGCCCCCCCCCATGTAAAATTTTAAGAGTAGCAAGTAAGGCTTACTCATTATATTAAAATGCATAATTGTTATTCCTTTATTACTTTTTAGAAAGTATGGATGTGAATAACATTGGTAATCGAACCCCAGCATTTTAAAAGTCATATCTTTGGTTGCAATGCATTTCTTCCTGACTCTGAGTGGTTTAAGAGTCTTGCAGCCCTGCTATAGATCATAAATTTCTCACTGTGCCTGAAGGGGAAAATGCTTTTTACAGCAACTTACTATGACTAGAACATAGGATGTAGTAAAACCTCCCTGCCATACATCTCTTTTTCCTAAGCTCTAGTCTCTCTCTCTTGTTATTTGTAACCTTTCCAGTTGTTAGAAAACATGGTTTAAAAACAAGAATAGTTGACAGCACAAGCAGGGCATCGCTTATAACTCCCAGAGCTACAGAAAACAGCTGTACACAAGCATAAACGCAGAGAGCTGTCTGTCTGAAAACAGCTCTAGGTTACTCTCAGCCCAATTCTCAGCTGTAAATAAAGTCCCTGTCGTTCCAGGCTTCCTGAGCCCAGAGGCCATAATGCCAACTTTAATGAGTTATCTGGGAATTCCTTCAGCACAGGAACAATCTTTGCATGGTAGAAAGCTCACAGCATGCATCTTTGCAAATATCTTAGAGGGAGGCAAGGAGGATAAGAGAGAGTGAGATTGGGAGACAAAGAGACTTGACTGTTCCTAGCTCTTGGAGTGACCTCTTGGTTTCCTGGGAAGCCTGGTGTAAAAGAGATTAAATAGCTCTTTGAATGATGAGCAACTAATGATTTACAAAGCAGTACTTGGCTGCCTTGTGTTTTTGCAAGAATTCTGTATCTGAAAAAGGGAACATTCTGTATTCTACCGATAAAACTCTGGATGGTTTTGGATCACTGTTTCCAATGTATTTCTATGTGATCACTTCCCACTTTCCTCAGGGGATGGACTGGAACTGCAAAGAACAGTCAAGGTACTCTGGATATACTGTATATACTCATGTATAAGTCTAGAAATGTAGGTCAAAAAAATTGACCAAGAAAACCTGAGTCAACTGATACATGAGTCAACGTAAATACTGTAGCTTAACTCTTATTTAAAAGAAGGAACCATCTCCTGGTGAAAAGCAAGAGTATAATCTATCCTGGAAGCACCAACCCCCCTCTACTCCTGCATACATCCAGTCTTAAGAGTAAGCACAAAGAGTTAGGTCTGCTGGAATTTTGTAAGTTCTTAGCATTGTTTTGCTTTGCTTAATCCTTTAGATTCTTTACTATTTGCTCCTAAATTTCACCCTTGACTTATCCAGGGGTCATATCAAAATCCCTAATTTTGGCCCCAAAATTTGCCCTCAACTAATATATGAGGTCAACGTATAGTCGAGTATATACAGTAGGTGATTTTCTGCTCACATGGTTAAGCAATCTTAGAACAGCAGAGCTTGGAATATCAATTATAAAAGTAAATTGTTATTAGTGTATAGGCCTCCACATAAATATTTATAGTGACAGGTATTGTTGTTTTTAAATGGCCCTTTTGTTTCCAGTTTCTGAAAAATAAGTAAAACAGTTTCATATTGATTAGCCTCTTTAAAAATCTGAATGCTACAATCCACTGGCCTGCAACCCCAAATTGTTGTTTCATATATCTTGTTGTCTGCACACACACAACAAAGCATGAGGCAGAAGGAACAGGCACTTGAATAATACAATATTTCTCCTCCATCACTGAGTGACCTATCATTCCAATGCCATTATAAAGTTATGCCACAAAAAGAGGAGACTTGTTAATTTACAATCACAATGTAGTGTAGTTACTGAAAAGTGGCATTAGTTCCTATGAACTATTTGTTTGTCTGGATAAGCTCTCAGAGGGAAGGAGCTCACGCTCATGCTTGTCAATTGCATGCTTTGTGTCCATGATGGATGCTGCTCTTTTATAAATATAAATAAAATAAATATACTTTATTTGTATACCGCTCTTCCGGAACGATCAAAGCGGTTCACAGTCTTTAAAAAACATACATCATAAAAACACATATAACATATCTATACAGTTAAATACCAGTAAAAACCAAAGCAGCATATAAAACAAACACATACATGGAATCTATCGATCATAGTTAGCCATTTCTGTCAGAGGAAACATTCTCTATAAAGAGTCCGGAGGATATGCTAACCTGAAAAAGTAGGTCTTTAAAGCCTTTTTGAAGGCATCCAATGTGGAATTCATCCGAAGCTCTTCTGGGAGTTTATTCCAGTACATTGGTGCAGCCGATGTAAATGCTCTCTGGTGAGCTGCCAATCTCACCTTAGGATGTACTAGTAAATTTTTCCCTGATGTTCTGAGAGTGTGGGGTGGATTATATGGGGAGAGGCATTCCCTCAAGTAACTTGGGCCCAAGCCATATAGGGCTTTATAGGTGATGACCAACACTTTGTATTGAGCCCAGAAACTAATAGGTAGCCAGTGAAGAGATCTCAATACCAGTGTTATATGGTCTGATCTGGAAGTTCGAGCGACCAATCTGGCTGCAGCGTTTAGAACTAGCTGAAGCTTCTGAACCTGGTACATAGTCTGTCTTATACAACAAGAAGAGGCGTTGTTGAGCTATAGAGCATGATGTTATCAACACAGGTTCAGGACAGGTTTTCATCCCTGCATGTTAGCATGTAATTTGAAAATGAATTAGAAACTAAATTCTAAATTGGCATTATAAAATAGAGTCTACGTTGTGCAAAATACAGTGCAGCCTCTCCTTACGCACCCCCCCCTCACATAAGGCAAATTCCATGTAAGCACAAGCCCCATTCAATAGAATGGGGCTTGTGCTTGCTGTGACACATGCCCCATTCATTGATTGCAGCATGGCTTACCCGTAAAGTGGAAGCCACATATGTGCACCCGTGTATGGAGCGGGCGCACTGTAATTTGCAATGCTTACATACTGGAGAATATCACATTGGGGTTAACCCATCTTTGTCCTGTTCCTGTCCCATCCTGCTCGCATTATCACAGGAAATACTTTCAGGTGATGTTGTGAAGATCCCATTATTAACCCATCTGAAAACTACGATTGACCGTGATCGCACAAAAGACTTCCAAATGATGTTTTGCAGATCCAGTAATTAACCCATCAGTAACCCATCATTAAAGCAACATTGACTGGCATTTTGGATTAACGGAAGCTTGGTTTATGGCAATGCTGCTTTAATGATGAGTTAATGGTGGGATCAGCACTATGATTTGAAAGCATTTTGCACTATCATAGTCACAGAAGGGTTAATGACAGGATAAGGACAGGGTAGCGGTCATGTCCCTATCCTATCTATGTGTGATAATCTCCATAAGAGTTGGTAAAGTATCTTAAAGCTAAAGTAAGACTACAGGAAGCTAGCAAAGTGGGTATTTTCAAAATTCAAGTATTGATTTCATATAATTTTGAGACTATCCCCCAAATAAACACATGCACCCTTCCAGATTTATAATGTATGATGGACTGTATACACCTGGGTAGTACATTTTGTGGAACATCTGTTACACACAAGCTGACTAGCATCGATGTCACTTTTGTAGACAGACACTATAATTTCAAAGAATTTACAAGTGTTCATGAAATGCATTTCAAATTGCATTTTGGATGCACAAAGAGAATGGCCCAATATTTCCTGTCTCCAACAAGGTCTGTTATACTTTATCATCCCAGAAGAGTAGGGCAAAGAGATTCCAATTGCAATAGGCAAATCCTGTGCTTTTAACCAAGATTACATTGCAAGCTCCTGACAAATTTATGAGTACATGCTTTTATGAATATTATCAACACTAGCAGGTCATGAACCTTTTATTAAATAAAAGCTGGAATCTACCTGGCAAGGTCAAGGTCTGTACCTCACACCCCTAAATGGGTCCATGGGTCCTCCTGTTTTCTCTCCCTCCTTTTAACCTCTCCCTCCTTTTAACTTGAGGAATCTTATGATTCATACCTGAGAAAGCCAGCTTCCATTTTCCCACTTCTCCCTCCTCCATTTCAAGAAACTTAGCAGTCCTCACCTGTTTTCTTGCCTCAAAAATCTCAACAGCAGCAGATAGACCTCTGCTGTTTTCTAGCCCTTTTTACAAATTATTCTCTTATGAACTATACCAGCCTCTCCAGCTGTTTCTAGCAAGCTTCCAGGTTTTTTTT
>NC_056524.1:162640250-162730715 GCF_019175285.1 Sceloporus undulatus
TGGTTAAAACACTGGCTCTGTTGTTTGCAAGATTGACAGGTTGGCAGTTCAAGGCTCAAGTGCCATGTGATGGGGTGAGTTCCCATCACTAGTCCCAATGTCTGCCAAATATGCAGTTCAAAATCATATACAGTCAGCCCTTCTTATACACGGATTTTTTATACACGGATTCAAACATACACGGTTTGAAAATGTTCAAAAAAAAGTATAAATTTCAAATATCAAACCTTGATTTTCCATTTTTTATAAAGGACATCATTTTGCTATGTCATTATATTTAATGGGACTCGAGCATACACAGATTTTGTTATACATGGGGATCTTTGAACCAAATCCCAGCGTATAACAAGGGTCCACTGTAAATGCAAGCAGATAAATAGATACCATTTTGGTGGGAAGGTAAACAACATTCTGTGCAGTCATGCTGGCCACATAATTACAGAGTAGTCTCTGACAATGCTGGCTATTTGGCTTAGTAACGAAGATGAGCACTGCCCCCTATGGTCGAACACAACTTGACAACCTTTACTTTTACCTATATTAGCATTAACATACCTTTTTTTTTCCTGAGAAGTTCCACATCTTTAACAACCATATGGAAAGGAAATACAACATGGCCCCTCTCCATGTTGCAAACAGCTACCCTTACTGAATTTGGCCAGTGCAAATGTGGAATTATTTTTTTTCCTGAGATTTTCTTTTAAGAAGTTTACCAAAAATTTACAAATTTGTTCATATTGGTAATGAAAACGTGAATTTTCAGTAAATGCAAGAGAAATTCTATGGCTGCATCTGCACTGCAGATATAATGCAATTTGACACCACGTTAACTGCCATGGCTGAATGCTATGGAATTCTGAGAATTGTATTTCTGTGAGATATTTAGCCTTCTCTGTCAGAGAGCCCTGCTGCCACAACAAACTATAAATCTCAGGATCCTATAGGATGGAGTCATGACAGCCTACGTAAAGAATAGCATTTTTGCACAAAAAGACTAGCACTGAAATGCCACATCACTTTTCACTCACTGTAAATTTGCATGCACTTAACTATGTAGCAGAGGCAGTAAGAAACCATGTTAGTGAATTGTAAAGATGAAGAACATGTTAAAATATATTTCTAATTTGTACTGAAAATATTCAGATGTGTCAATGGTTAACTAAGGTTTAAAATGGTTCCTGTTGCAGGCCAGAAAGTCTAGGCCTGGAAGAACAAGTCTTCAAGGACATTTGCTGAGACTTAATATAAACAAAATGTATTATTGTTATGCTCTTGTGTAGTGTGGTGACTTCATGGGAAAGAGGTGTGTCCACTTGGTGGGAAAGTTGATCTTTTGAGAGAACAAAGACTGATGTCATATTCAAGTTTTTCTCCTAGCATGGACTCTGAAAGAGAATAGATGTATAGTAGCCTGCTGTGAAAGTGTAAATAGCAACAAAGTCAATAAACCTTCGTTTGAGTGAAAAATCTGTGTTGAAGTTACTTTGTTCCTGAGTTCCAGTTGGTACCAGTTCAAACCACTGACAGCACGAGACATCACACATAACAAAGAGTTTTTTCTAACAGAACAGGACACCATTAAGAGTACCCAGTTGCATCAGTCCAGTTGTACATCTATCTCATGGTGCATCAGTCCCCTTTCTGGCTCTACTACATAGTTCCATAACAGCAGCTCTCTACTAGATATATACATTGCATGTCTTTACAATTTGAATTCCAACACACATAATTCCACTCCCATAAAGGATACTGGTCTCTGTTTTCTGCACAGAAACTCTGCTTATGTACACATTGCAATCTGTTGTTGTTAACTGCCCTGTTTGACCCACACTGAAATAGGAATGTTAAAACAATCACAGATTTTGCAACATAGGTAACAAAGAGACATCACAAAAATGCTGAGTGATGAGAAGATGCTTTGCATTTGGGGGTTTAGGAGGGTTAGGGGTTTTGTTGGAATTATTATTGTAGATTATAATTGTATTGTTTATTGGTATTGATTTATTTTATCTGGTTGTAATCCCGCCTCCATTATTATTATTATTATGCAAAAGTTCTGATTTCACAAGAACAATTATTTCAATGAACATTTGTAATAGTTCCCGTTAGACATTTTACTGCTTGAGGCAGAACAGCATATTTAGCCCCTGCCTCACTGCCATGTCTGATTAAAAGCAATATTATTTAAAAATGGTCAAGATATTTGGCTTCTGGGGAAGACATCCTGTAATTCTTTATCCTCTATAACAATACAAATATGATAATAATAATAAATGGAATAATTAACATTTTGCTTCCCTTTCACAACAAAAAGCCAGATGCCTGAGGCGACTGCCTAATATTAGGGTGAGTAGTGAGTCCACATTATTGCTAATTATGCAAGCACTAACTGTTGAAATTCGACATAGCCGTTAAATGTGCAGGAACCCTGTTCTGTTTTTCTCCTGGCAATCTTATATCAGCAAACTCCTCAGACTTTTAACTTAATTGGTTGAATCAATTCTGTAGGCTAGAGGTTATACAATCTGTAAACTTCTACACAGCCCAAGGAAAGCCTACATCTGGCTTACTTAAATTTATTTGCAAAATACTGGCTCACTTTGCGATGATTTTATTGCACTTTCTTTTAACAATGCACTTACCAGTATCTGCTGTTGTTAATGAAATATTATTTAGCAGGAAAGCCTATTGTCCCAGAAGATTGCCAAAGGGGTCATATGTACATTACCCCCCTGAGGATAAAGAGGGATATCCAACTTCAGAGTAAGAGATCCAGCCTCATATACCTCTTCCAGCTATCCCAACTGTCATGGAAACTTCCATTAATGCTCCACTCCTGGGCTTAGAAGACTGCCCCTGGGAGTGTGAAGGGAGGCATATTTTGGATATGTGCGTGAAGAGAAAGAAAAACAACATTGAGGGAAATGAGATGCAAAAACATGAATCTGTCCTCATCACTGCTTTGGTAGCAAGAGCCTTTAGGATAGATTGGAGGCTACAATACGAAAGTGTTATTTCTGTATGCATGGAATTTCACCCACGGGACTAAATCCACTTGTTAATTTTGACTAACAAGGGCCAATTGAATTAATGGGAAACTGCTACAATTAATTCCTATGTGCATTCCTTTAATTCAACTCTAGTTGGGACCAAGAATTGGATTTAGGCCTTACTGAGGGAGTGGTTTGCTTTGCTTTGCTTTTTGTTTTGCTTTGAGAGAATATAATTTTATTGTAGTGTTTTACTAATGGCTTTGCAATTTGTCTTCAGAAAGTGTATGCCTTAAAAAACCGGACAAAAATCAATACGTTTTTCTCTAAAACACATCAAAACAAAACAAAAACTCACTGTTGTCCATTACTGATCTCCAGGTTGTTGGTTGTGTTTTGAGATGGGCCCCATTGCCTCTCCTATAACTTTATAGTTGGTTGCATCCTGCTTGGTCACAATACAGGGCAGGGCTCATAGGTCTTTGTTAGGCAATCATTTACTATTGTGTTCTGTTGTAATCTAAGCATAGAAAGAAGATGTTTCTCTAGTTGCCTAGCAACTCTTTATGCTACTATCCATTCTACCTTCTCTTTCTATGACTAGAACACTACCTGAAACAAACTATATATTGATAGTAACAATGGCAGTTGCTCCCTTCTGCTGGACTCACGTGAAACAGCTACTAAGTTCAAACTAGTGTCTTTAACTGCAATCTTCACCACATCCTCAATAAGGTGAATAGTCAATAGAGAAAATGTGATAAAGTATCTGAGAGGTGGGAAGGGAAGCAGAGTTAGGGAAATCCAAGGAATGGGGGGTGCCAAGCAGAAGAGGTTTAGTGGTGTTAAAGAAACAGGGGCCACAGTGGAAAGGGGCAGAAGAACAAGATGTAGTCATGGCAGTTGGTCAAAATAATGAGGGAGATTTCATTTGAGGGCAGAGGCCAGATTCTAAGAGTTCAAGATAAGTTTTTGAAGGTCAAAGCATCACTTATAAATACCAGAAATTGTCTCCGCCCCATTATTATGTATCTAGTTTTTCCTGTGCTTGAAAGCAATAATAATTTCCTCCTTTTAATAACATATACAAAGCTAGTAATTTTCAGCTCACTCTGGCCCTGTGGGTTTTACCTTCTCCCTTCAGTGCCCTTCCTTACCTAGCATGGAGTGAATGTTCCTGTTGCTGACTTCAAAGGAAACAATACTAGTGAAAAATGCAAAGTTGGAGGCAAGGAGATATACAATTATAAGCCTGTCCTGCCGAGTGCATTATGCCTCAAGCGTTGTAAATGTGCCTTTTAACTTCTTAGTTTTAATCACTGGTCTGAAATGGCCAGAAATAGGCAGGTGACTTGTGCCAAAAATGCAATTACATTCGTTTCCAAAATATATGTAAGCATGACCTCAACATCCTGATATTTTTTTCCAAAGCAAGAGGTGATAAATGTAATTAATCTTGAATTAACTGATAGTGTGGGGAAGGGGAAACTAATGAATGGCTCCATAGACACCCTCCCCACACACTTAGACCCTCACTTCCACAAAAGAGGAAGAGGTAAGGATTCTGCAAATGTAAGTTTTATTGTGATAAAGGAGAGAATTTACTGTCTCCTTTATTGCCAGGCTACCTGAACAGATGCTTCTCTGTTCCATGTACAAAAACTTATTCATTGGGTTAGTTTAGTACAGGCTGTGTGGCATATACAAGAAATGGGAGGCTCAGGAGTAACGGCGGCTGTTGACACTACTTCCTTACAATATGCTACTTGAAGTGGTTATTATCTTATTTATCTCAGGCCAGAATACTCTGGGAGCAGCCTGGATTATCCTGACCTCAAAGTTGTCTGAAGTCCCTTTATTATCCAGCCACCCCAGAGCAATGTCTGTTCACATGTGCATCCCATATGCTACCTGCTGGTGCTGGTGTGAATCACTTCCTCTGAGATCAGAAGAAGGCAGCCAGTGATGGGCACCTCATGCATTGTAAACAGCCAGTGGGTATTGCTCCAGATCCTCTGGGAAGCAGTACACCAAATATGACCTTTTAAAATCCATGTTAAAGAGATTGGACATATTGCCATGAGGATTGGGGGGGGGCGTTATTTGACCCATGCAGACATGGCCACTGCTGAATTATATGCCCAATCCTGCAAAATCAAAATCTGCATTTACTTTATAGACCATAGTGCTGGTCCCAAGCACTCAGTAAATCTTGCCCTACGTATTGGGGTTTCTGGAGCCCATTCACACTGCACAATTATAGTACTATTTTGCACCTTGTCATGGTTCCATCATATGGAATTCTGGGGTTTGTTTTTGGGTGAGGCACTAGAGAGTTCTGGAAGAGAATTCTCAATGCTCCCCACTAAACTGCCAAACCCATGATTCTATAGGACAGAAGCATTGTGGTTAAACTTGAATAATAGTGTTATAATTGGGTAATGTGGATGGCCCATGGTTTTCCTCACATCTATCATATTAGATCTCTGGTGACAGGATGGCCTGGCACATGACTCATTGGTTTTTTTAGAAGTTAGATTTGGGTTCTGTATTCATGCATTTATCAGTTACATCCAAAGCTGGACCAATTCCTATGAGCATCAGAACTGCACAATGAGAAATTAGTACTAACAAAAAACATGTTTTACAGAATTGAGACCCTCCAGTACCTTTAGTTGGTATAAATTTAAGGCAGTGGCCTTTGATTAACTGTACTTTTTATGACCTGAAGAAACCACTTCTTTACTTTTTAAAAAATCCTCAATAATGTACAAATATTAAAATGTAAAAACTTTTTTTAATATATTGAAGTCATAAAAGAATAGTTACCAAATCATTCTTTGAAAAACCTGTAATGAATAAGGATCAGCAATATTATTATTTTCATCCATTTGATTAGTTTTCTTACATATTCCACTTGATGGAAGAAAATATATGTAATGGAGCTTGCTCTATTTTTGAGAGCAGCATGTTCCTCGCGGTTGGTAGCACAACTGAACAGACTCTGGTTTGTGGCCATGTACAGGGCCATCGCAAAATATTTGGATGCCTGGGCCAATGTAGGCAAAATTTTTCCCTTCCCATAACATATTAAGAAGCAAGGGATCCCACAGGCACCTTCACCTCTCCCTGGAAAGAAAAATATACTGTAACAGCAACAATTTAAATAGCTAGCAATTTGTTGACTTTTCATGACACTCTAAAGCTCCCTCTACACAGTGGTAGGGATGGCATGAAGAGAGAACCATCTCTCTATATCTCTCTCTCTGTGTGTGTGGAGAAGAGGTCTTACTTAAAATGATCAAAGCCCAGAATGTTAAAGTGAGAACCAGTGGCATAGCTCAGCACTATATTGTTTTGCAAGCTGAAAGCAGTTTGAGAAAGCAGCCTTTCTACCAGAAGCATTCAAACATATGGCCCAGGTGTGACTATGCATATATAGTTACATATGGAGAAATAAAAAGGGAAGCAAAAAACAAAAACTGGAGAGAGCATTTCCTGGCTGTATTAACCTGCCAAATCTTCAGAATCGATTCTTCTCATCCATGCAACACCTGGGAGCACAGACAATTACTGTTAATTCAAATTAGACCCGCAATACTCCTGCAACCAGGGGTGTGTTTTTAACTAAAGCAAACACTGGCCTGAAGCTTCATTATTGATTGCAGTTATTAGTGACTCATCCCATGGTGGGGGTGCATCATTTAAGCCTTCCCATTAAGGAACCATGGACCTTTTCTTTTTCTCTGTCTGTTCCAAAGAAGGGCATCCATGCAATTATTGTGTCAAGTGGGAAGCAGAAATGTAATTATTTAAGCCAGGTAAATTAAGAAGCTTGCATGGTTCATTATTATGTAGTTGTGGTTGGGTTTGTTTGTTTTTGGTCAACACATTGGACCAGCAGCTGGTGAAAATGTTCTTTTCTATTAAAAGACATTGATTGTATTTGAGAAGGCAGATCAGTCCAAATGCTGGTTAAAAATTCAGATCTTTCCTCTGGAATGCTCATAGGGAAGGAAATCTTCATGTCTTTTGGTCTTACAAGCAAGAGTATATAATTTCAAATATTTGCCTTCTGCTTGATGAGGTTGGGAGAAATTCTGTATATTTAGATGATTTTTGATACATGAGGACCTTTTTGCAGATAATAATAATAATAAAAATATTTGCACACAAAAAAGATGCGCAGAAAATAGTGTGTTTTGTGAAAAATACACTGTTTCTGCCCCAAATGTTGTTTTCTCAGAAAGTATCACTTTATGAAAATTATGAAGGCTGTTAAACGGTTTACTCCAAAAAGTGTCTTGATGCATCAAGACTGCATTTTTGATTGTGGATGGGAAAACTGATGCATATCTTCCGCACACTGTAACTGGCCTTACTTGCAAAATCACTTTCTTTCATGCTTTCCTCCTTCCTTCTGTGTGTAAGCTGCTACACTGTTAAGTCTGAGATGTGGCCTATGGATTTTCTTTTGTTTTATGTACAATGTTTAATATTTGCTCTAGGTCAGCCTTTTCTAACCTTGTTTCGGACATATTTTCTAGTCAGCAATGCCTACCAACCCCAGACAAACGTGTGTATGTATGTGTACCTTCAAAATACATGCCAATTTATGGCAACACATGAATTTCATTGGGTTGTCTTAGGTAATGAATACTCAGAAGGGGTTTTGCCATTTCTTTCCTCTGAAATATAGCCTACAACCGCTGGTCTTCACTGGTGGTCTCCCATGTGCAGCTGCACTCACTTTGCCCACCCTGGACTTCATGTAAGAGTTAGTTGTATATTTATGGGAACTTAACTTCAAAATTCAAGGGTTGTGTAAACTGTTTTAGACCCATCCCTCCAGAGGAAGGCATAGAATTGTTGAAGCTATCCTTACTCTGGCACTGATATTAGCACTGCTCCTGAAACCAGTCTGGATCAGGGGTATTTTTACTGAATAGTTTGTGACGCAGAAAGCCCACACACTGTAAAACTGAGGGCAAAATGATATCAAGAAACATGAATGAACCATAGCTTCCAGGCCACAATATGTTTAGTTGGGAGGGTTCTTCTATATCCCTCCCAAATTAAGGATACCTACCCTTGTCTTATGCTATAGTTCTGTGGTCATGTATGTAAATGGAGTGCAGCAAATTGTAGCATGTACAATGGCGGGTTCTGTATCTGGATTGAAAGAACAAAAGCAGATATCAAATCTGTATGCCATTACCACATCTTAATCTGTGAGAAATGCTAGTTGTTTATTATATCCTTGACCTGGGGATGAAGACCATCAAGTTAATCCTGTCAACAAGTCTAAGAGCCCCTCTCTCATAAAGATACTTCTCATGTTTTATTGTATGCACTATTTACAATGGGAAAGACGTTTTCCTCCTGCTGAAATGTAATTATGCTGAGAAAGGTTTCCATAAGTTTCTTCTGCTTGGTCACCCAGAATACATGCGTATACACACACACACACACACACACACACACACACACTCCTACAATAAGATGCTTACTTCAGGAAAAACCTTTCCAAAATCCATTAGTTGTCAAAATAAAATGAGCATCCAAATGAAACCTAAAAAGCACAACACCTATCTTTTCACCCAAGCATCCAAATGGAGTTCTGTATTATACATATTTTGAGAATGCATCACTAAAGCACAATTCTGATGAGTTCATATATCTCTTGGTAGACACTTATGCCTTTGTTTTTCAAAAAGATTTTTTCATTAAGCACCTTGACTGATAAATCGGGGGGGGGGGGGGAGATTGTGTGGATATTCACAGTACTTTAAAGAGACAGTTCCTTTAGCAAGGGTCTACAGTTCCAAAAACCACTAGCTGGAACAATTCATAGGTAAATATATATGTGCGGTGGTTGAAGTTGTCACCAAATGTCCCTAAAAGAGAAATTTGGGGGGGAGCTTTGTAGAGTAGAACATACACAGAACTTTGAGGGGAGACAAAATAATATCAAGAAAAAAAGAGATATTTATTCTGGACAGCAGTAGAGCTCACATAACAACAGTGAAGACTCACTGGGAATCTGATAGACCACCTGTGCTTTTGCTGTTGTTGTGTGCCTTCAAGTCGATGATGAACTCCCTAAAGCAGCTGGAAGCCACTCTGAGGCCATGCTCCAGTCCAAAGGACCAGATTAAAAAAGAGTCATTTTAGACTGAATCTTTGCTGTGCAGCTTGGGACCTGTGGTGGAAGCCCACTTTGAGAGTGGGCAGTGTGGTCATTGCAGTCCTGGTTTGATCGCAGCCAGAGGCCACTCCTGGGCCATCTGCTTCAGCCCATAGTCCAACACTCAAACCACTACATAACACTGGCTATAGGATACCTGTTACAGTTCTATGTCAGAACACATTGGGACATGTTGCACAATTAGATCACAATTGTGCTACAGGACATATTGTGATGTACCTTGTTGTACTTTCTCACAATTCGATAGCATGGTTGCATACCATGGAAGCAGCCTAGCTCCATTATCATAAAGTTAAAAATGGTATCCTGTCATGCAGGCCAACTTCTTTATTCATTGGTGCATTTGATTTCTTAAGGGTTTTGTTGCTAATGAAGGAAAAAATATCTTCATTTCAGTATTGTAACTTCTGGCTGTAATTGCAATGAAAATTTGCTCCTTATTTTCCTCTTCATTTCCTTGATACATGGTCAAATTTCAAGGATTTCTCTTTTGTTTTGCATATTAAATTGTATCGCCAGCTCCATACCTCTAGTCCAAAGTGACTATTTGGTCTAAGTTTCTGGTAGCAAAATATAATACACTGTTCAGTAGCAAATAACGAATGGAACCTGTAGGTACAATGTGGAATTGATTGAAAGAATAAAAATTCGAGAGCAGTCTGTCCAAGAAATTTGATTTGATTTTGCTACTATAGACACACATGCTACCCTTGTAGATGTTTCTATAATATTTAGGCTGGAGTTTAAGATACCAAACTGCAGACCAATGCCAACATGACATGACGTGATGGGAGGACATGAGGACATGGACATACATAGACACACATAAACTTCATAATTAATGCAGTTTGACACCACTTTAACTGTCATGGCCCCATTCTATGGAACCCTAGGGTTTATAGTTTGTTGTGGAACCAGACAGTTTTGTGACAGGAGAAGAGTCACTGAGAAGGCTTTTTCTTCTGTCTCTCTAGGCATGTGGCAGGACAAGAGGAGAATGAAAAACAGTTTGGATTATGCATGCTATCCTGATCTTGGGATAGAAGCTACTTAGGGGGAGTGGGAAGAAAACTGCTTAGTAAATGCTTCACTCTTTTTCATCCATAATAGAAATATCTATATACATGCTGTAATATTTGAAGACATGTCTGAGAAAGATAATGGGATTTAATTTTCACTGGGGGATTGAGTTTTCTCTGCTAACAAGCTGGGTTTATTTACTATCATCGCTATCCTTCTGATACGAGGAAGGAAGGCATATTTGTAAATTTGCAAATGGCAGTTCTTTGTCTAAAGCTACCACATATATTGACTATCATTAATTTGGAAAAGCCATTTGAAACTTAGATATGAGCCACCTGAGAGTTACTGGCAGGGTTGCCAGGTCTGAGGTGCCAGCTGAAATTTAAGGTAACTGCGGTGTTCTCCTAACTCTCCAGGGTGAGGGACAAATCTCAGGAGGAGCTGCACAGTAGGAGGGAGAATTTCATTTTTTTGGGTACATGAGGTGGTTTTAAAGTCTTGGGACTCATCTGTCATTATTCTCACCTGATTTCAGATCTCTCTACCTGAGTGTAATGGTTTCTTTTATTTGTGATGTGCAGCAGCAAAGAACTTGGAGAAATTACCCAAATGCCATGTGCACTATAGCTCAAACCGTGTGGAATGTGAAATGCCAGCCTTAGTGAGAATGGTAGCAACTGCTATAGCTGTGCGGCATGGTTTGCCCACCTGCCCAGTCATAAAACATGCTTTGTTTCTTTATTGGCTCTTGCTTATCATTAGCGATGTCATTACTAGCTAATTTTCTTAAAGGAAGCAACAAGTAACTTTATCCATTTTCTTCATGCTATGAAAAGGTGGTTTTGAAAGCTATTCATAGTTTGGAACTTGTTCTATCCAAAATTTGTATGGGATTGTTTTTCAAAGAAAACTGCATTTTCTGTGCTGGAAACAGAAATGTATGTACAGAAAATAGTTTGTTCTTGTTGCTGTGTGCCTTCAAGTAATTTCCAACTTAGGTTGACTCTTTCTTGGCAAGATTTGTTCAGAGGGAGTTTGCTGTTGTCTTTCCATGAGAGTATGTGACTTGCTCAAAGTCACACAATAAGTTTCATGACTGAGCTGGGAATCGAACCCTAGTCTCCACAGTCATAGTCCATCTGTCAAGCCACTATGCCGCATTCTGTGGAAAAAACATTTTCTGTTTAAAATGCTGTTTTCTGTAAGGAATAACTGTTTGCAAATTTATGTAGCATAAGTCCTCAGCTACATAGATTCCAGTCAGTCCAGGATTTGTTCACTAATATTTTTTCCCACATGGAAATCCACACACACACTTTCTCCATAACACAAACATTTCTTTATGCATTTTTCTTCATGTATAAAATGTTTGCACATATTTACTCCATTGACTTAAGCTTTTGGTGCTTATTTTTCAGTGGCACACATTTTGAGTGTTTACGGTGTGTGTGTGTGTGTGTGTGTGTGTGTGTGTGTGTGTATTGTACAAATGAAAGGCACCACAAGCCTTACAAATGTGTACATTTCAGAAACAAGGTATATTTTGTCTCACAATGAGTTTCAAGTTTTGCAAAATTGTTAAACTGGGTGAGAAAGGCAAAAAACCAAGTTCTTTGCTAGCCATCTTCTAATGTGACAAGTGATACTTGTATCACAGGTGGCATAGTAAGATCCTTAAGGCTACACAGACACAGCCCCTTGGATGGTTTGAACCTTTTTCTGTAACACTTTTTCCTACCTACCTGAACTTTCTTACATTTGTTCTCAGCTCCCCCTTTTTCTTAGTTTCCTCCCCTCAACTTCATGCTATCATCTTATGCTTGTGTAACTGAAAAGTGGTGAAAGACTCTACTGTCTTTCTTCCCTCATGTTAGAAAATTCTTAAAGTGTTATATTTGTTCTTGGATAACTCAGAAATAGATTCTTTTTAGACTTCAAACTTCCCATGATCTTGTCCTCAAGGAAGACAAGTGCCTTTGACATGTTTGAAGAACTTTGTTTCAGAAGAAAGCAAAGCTGTCTGTTAAAAAGGAAGCACAGTGGATAATTTCTCATAACTTTACAAATAATATTAGGAACTACAACTGCACTGTTGAAACTTTCGGGTTGCTCCTAATGTTTCCCACTGCAGTTTTCATATTAAAAGTTATGCTCTTGAAGAGTATGTGGGAAAAATATTTCCAAGGATTTGTGCTTTTTAACATTTTCAGATATTTACCTTTAAAAAAGAAAGACAAAGATATGTACACAAGAATTTCCCCTAGACTTAGAATAATAGAATCATAGAATCACAGAGTTGGAAAAGACCACAAGGGCCATCCAGTCTAACCTCCTGCCATGCAGTAAATCTCAATCAAAGCATCCCTGATGGATGGCCATCTCGCCTCTGTTTATTATATTAGTGGGCAGTGAATCCACTCCAACTTTCAGTCCAAACTTTAAAGGAATTATGCATTGGTGCCCAACCACCTGCAAAAATTCAGCAGCTGTATAGCTCCTTTAAACTGCAGACTTAAAAAGCAAAGCAAATTCACTGCCTCATTGCCATAAACCTCCAGTGTCTCATTGTTTAGGAATTAATGGAGGTACAGTATTTGAAAGGGATTTTCCTGGGAAGGTCAGGAAGAGAGCTTGCTGCAATTTAACCACCATACTGCAGAATCAATGCAGGTTGACACTGATTTAACTGTCAAGGGTCCATCCTATGTAATCTTGGGAATTGTAGCTTGGGATATGTGGCACCAGAGCTCTCTGGCAGAGAAGACTAAGTATCTCATCAAACTACAAATCTCAGAATTCCATAGCATTGTGGAATGGCAATTAAAGCAAACTCAAACTGCATTAATTCTTCAGTGTAGATGTAGCCTTACTTTAAAGGTAGTTTTTGTCAACCTCCCTAAAACTGGAGAAATTCAATTACTGGTACACAAACAAGTTTTCATCTCAGAGTCCTCTATGGACTAATGGTCTGATTATTGATCAGAAGCTACCTTTGTATAAGTGCATCTGTACTAATGGTGTAACATGCATCTACTTTATCATATTGTCACCTAGAAATTGTAATGTGGTAGGTTTCACATTTGTGAACCTCCCCCTGCCCCCGTAGCACAAGAAACTGAGGGGAAACGGAACCACCTCTTTCCCTCATCCTTTCCTTCCCATCAACAAACATCTTCAGGAGCAAGACAGGTTTTTAAATCTTGGTGGGTACAAACCCCTCACAAAATATTACCAGGAAAAATTGAGAAAACAATTTATTGATGTAGAGTAAGCTCCCCAAATTTGGTCGGGTGGGGTGGCCTGGTGTCTGAATCATTCTGAGAACTGTAGTACAAAAACAAACATTTCCAAGCTTTGGGGAATACTAATAGAAGTAACCATCCAAGGATAATGGGGCCTATGGGCATGTGTTCACTGTTTGTCACAACTGCTGAAAACCATTTAGCACTTTCATGCTAAATGTTGCTGAAAACCAGTTAACTAATGCAACACAGTCCCATTAACCTCTGTCAAACTGATGTCATTAATCTGCAAAGACTGATCCAACCTCTTTGACATATCTTCTGGAGTTGTCTCATTGAAAATCTTGCAGCACATGCCATGCCCAAAGCTGAAATGATGTGGTAAACAAGATGCTTTTATTTTGTCATCTTGCTCCAGGTGTTTCTTGACAAACATTAAAATGGTCTTGCAGTGGTCCCTAACTGGGCATTCCAATATTTTTAACACAATTGATTTACAATTACTAAGCTCTTGGAAAAACTGAAATTGGTTGGGCACATGTCCAATTTCTGATATTATTCCAAGCCTCTGGAAATGATAACAGCTTACAGAAAAGCAAACAGGTGGAGTCAAAATGAATTTTAAAAAGAGATGATTTTGCCATGCAGAGTCATGTGTGGCTGTTAAAGTTATTTGAAATGTCTGTGAATTTATGCTTTCTGAAAATGGGTAATAGAATTGGAAAGAATGGATCCTTACCACTCAAGTTTAAAGCTACATCAAGGAGTAATGTCATATGTAAATTTAAAGAGAACTGCTGAATAAAAATAGATTATGAAAGCAGAGTCAAACTAAGACTCTGGGAACTGACTGCTTAATACAGCTAGTTTTCAAATAAGACAGAAGCACAGTGCTATATTCATTTTGGTACTTTTGGGGACCGATCATAAAGGCCTCTTAAAAAGAGTTCCATTGCAGAAAGAGAAATAAATTGTTGTAAGTAAATGGTTGAATGGCATTACATTTGCGGAAAGCTTCAACAGGAGTGCAAGAAATTAGGTTCATCAGATTAGCTTTTCTAGCTAGTCAGGCAGCATGTCCTCACGATGAGAACTATGTCCTATGATATACTTGTCTATGTGAATACGAAGGTCTTCCGGAGTCATGCCTTGAGCCACCCAACAGGAGATCTACACAAGTAATATGACATGCTATCCACAGTGGTGGGAGATGTGGTTTCTAGTCTCCACTAATCCATTAAACTTGAGAGTTGTCCTTAGCCAGCCATTCAGTCTCAGCCTGAACTATCCCACAGGGTTGTGGTTGTGAACATAAAGTAGAGAAGAGACCATGTGTATAACCTTGACCTCACTGGGAAAAAAGCAACAAATCAAAGCTACAGATTAAAGAGCCTTTTCTAGGACAATACAGGCACCATTCCCCCCCCCCACCACCTCTATTAAGTCTGGATAGAGCTGGCCAGTGGAGCTGTTTTGTGTAGTCAGAGCCTGAGTAGGTAGACGAAGTAGTCAATGCTTTACTAAAACAGTTTCATCAGGTCTAAAGGAAGAGGTTGTAAGACCACTGCTAAAGGACAAAAAGAAAAAAGAAAAGATGCTGGTGAAACATCAGGAATAAACTCTTCTAGAACATGGCCACATAGCCCCTAAAACCCACAAAAAACTATGCATGCCAGCCATGGAAGCCTTCGACTTCACAAAAAAGAAAAGCTCTCCCTAGAATCCACAGTATTGGACAACTGTTGACCAGTTTCCAGCATTCAATTTCTGGGCCAGATGTTGGAGTGTGTGGTGGCCTCCCAGCTCCAGGGATTTCTGAATAAGATGGATTATTTAGACCTATTTAAATATGATTTCAGGTCTGAATATGGAACAGAGACAGCCTTGGTCACCTTGGTGGATGCCCTACTGGACGAGGGGGAGGGGGTAGTTCTGCTGGATTATTTAGTGGCTTTCAATAACATTGATCATGGTATCCTTTTTGGCCACCAAGTGGGATGGGATTCAGAGGTATTGTTTTACAGTGGTTCTCACCCTTCCTGGAGGGGTGAACTCAGACAGAGGCATTGGGGTAAACCTGTTCAAACCCTTGGCCACTGACCTGTGGGGGACTCATTCAATTTATCATATACATAAAACTGCTGGGAAAGGCTGAGTAGAATTTTAGAGCACAGTGCTATCACTATGCAGAAAACACCCAGATATATTACTCCTTTTGACCTCAATCCAAGGATGCTGTCTTAGTTCTAAACTGGTGTCTGTCATCAGTTATGGAATTGATGAGGGCTAACAAATTGAAACTTAATCCAGACAACATAAAGGTGCTCTTGGTCAAATCAAGGAATAAGGATTCCATGTGTTGAATGAGGTTACATTTTCTATGAAGACACAGATTTGCACCTTGGGTATACTCCTGGATTCAGATCATGAATATGGTCCTTGAGACATCAGATCTTGCCACAGTGACATACACCTTAGTTACATCCTGTTTGGAGTACTGTAATGTGTTCTACGTGGGGATGCCTTTTAAGAGTGTTCAGAAACTTCAGCTGGTCCAAAGAGGTGCATCCACATTGCTATCTGGCTCTGGTTACAGGAAGCACATAGTTCCCTAGTTAAGCAATGGCTCCACAGACTGCTGGTTCATTACTGGGCCCAATTTACAGTGATGGCTGTGACATTTAAAACCCTACACAGCTCAGTCCAGGTTATTTAAAAGATCTTATTTTCCCTAACAACATTCTCTTTTGAGATTTGCTGGGGAGACCCTTCTCTGTCCAACCACTTTCACAGGTACACCTGGTGGAAACATGGCAGAAGACATTCTCAATGACTGCCTCCAGGCCCTGGAACCTTCATCTAAGAGAGGTCCCTGTTTTCTTTTCTTCAAACAGATTGACTTTTTATTTATTTATTTATTTCAGCAATCCTTTTAAGACTGCCTGATCAAGGGGGCTGGAACTGGCAAGTGGGCTATGTCTTGTTTGTAATTTTAAATTTTTTTAAAAGTTATAGTTTTAACTGGCTTGAATTTTATGCATAGTTTAATTATATATTTAACTTATTAGTTTGGTATATTTTTTAGCTATGGGCACATCCAGACTGATTTTAAAAGAGTAGAAATGCTCAGATTTTGTTCTTGTTCTTTCTTATTTTATTTTGGAGAGCCATATATATATATATATATATATATATATATATATATATAACATATCCCAGAATATTTCCTTTCACCTTCCAGTGTGAATAACGACTTTTTATACCAGCTCCCCAGAGCAGCTTATTTTAACGCAATATAATAAAAAAAAGAGCAACAAAATCTGGCACTTTCTAATTAGCCTGGATATGCCTTTTGCCTCTTTTAACTGCTGTAAGTCATCTTGAGTCTCAACTGGAAAGAAGCAGGATGATGATGATGATGATGATGATGATGATGCACAGAAACAATATCTCAAGTCACCATTGCCTGTGAATGTCTAGATTCACACAGTCTTGCAAAATGAGGACCTTGCCCTGCAACTAACTAAAATCAGGGCCTCCCAGCTGTACAGTCAAGATCTGTGGAAGGGAGTCTATCAAACCACTGGAGAAAGGTAGATATTTAGAGGCTTTATGGCACTTCTATGGACTACAGGCAATGAAAAGGAAACCTCTCTCTCTTTACTAATCAGCAGATATTATTTCTAGTTCATAGCTAACTGGCCTCTGAAGTAGATGGGACCCCTTAGGTATGACATACCTTCTTGTAGAATGGAGGCCAGCATCAATTAGATCAGCCATAGCCAGAAATTATATCAGACAAGCAATAAAATCTGCATACTGTAAAACATTCCAGCGTATATTTGCAAGGGGTTAAACAGATTTCAATTGTAGCTCGCTGTATTTGGGGAAGCTGATTAATTGTTAATGTCTTGTTTTCCAAATAAAAATCTGAACGGCGAATCCAGGCAGCCAATATTTCTAATTATCCACCAAGCAGCTATTATTCACAATGCCAAACAAGAAGCCAACAACTCACAGCCTCAACTGTCTAGTTCATTCAGGATATATATATATATATATATATATATATATATATATATATATATATACCCAATTTGACTTCTTCCAAAGTTGCACAGATAAGAAAATAAGTGCTCTCTTCTGGAGGCATCAAGTAACCATAGCAACCTGATCCAACACACATTAAAAGCAAGCTGCTTCATGAGGAGTCTGTCTGGGAACTCAAGCAATGAATGATAAATAATAAGGTTCAAAAATCACGCATCCCAGAAAAACAGGAAAAAAATACAAAATGATGACAGGATGGTTATTATTAATCATTTATATAGTAGGAATGTAAAGAAAACAAGAAAGCAACAAGAGAAGACAACGGGAAAAACATTGAGACACTTCTAAAGGGGGGAATGGCTAATTATCACAAGATCTTTTGAATTTTAGAGCACTTTTTTGAAAAAAAAAAGTAAACAAATACATTTTGTTGTGGGGATGTGAGTTTGTGAGTTTGCCTTAAAACACATTGTGTTTTCAACAGATGTTTGGTTTGGGGTGTGTGCAAAAAAAAATATTTTGTGCATATGAAATTTTCATAAAATGCCCACAAATGTGAAAAATCAATGGAAAAAAACCCCTCTTGTAATCCTGCCTGGAAGGGAGTAAACATTTAAAACTCTGTATACTTGCATGCAAGAATAAAATCATTAAAGATTTATACATTTCTATTCTATAGCACAGTGCACAAGACTTCAGAAATGCCTTGCAATAGTCAAGACTAGCGATCCCAAGCCTAGCTGACGCATAGAATTAGAGTATAGGCAACACCTCCCTTTGAATTTGTATTCTATGTACCTTTCTACATCATTGTTCTCTCTGGGTTCAGGACTCTTTACAAGCTTAAGTTCTAACTAACAGCTGAATCAAACATACATCTATTTTATTCAGACCAAAAAAGATGAGGAGAGATTTATTATGTTTCTTCTCAGTATGAGTCTGATGCTAATTTTTCTTTCATACACCATAATTATAAGAAGCTGGAGATCCAATAATTTCCTACAGCTCTTTAAGAGAAACAAGATGGTAAACAGATGCAGGCCTGCGGGACTTCATAAATCTTATTCTCAAAACTTGCATGCTCAGGTTCCTGCTTTGCACTTGGCTTGTTTTGTGGGAGGTGGGTAGACACAGATTAGCATAATGCCATCAAAGCTTTGCCAATAATACACCTGTCAGCTATTCTGAACAGCAGTGGAGACTTGCCATCACGTCTCAGTTTTCATACAGGGAGCAAACTGTGACTCATGATGAAAGTCATGTACGAATGTTGCAAATGTTGGAAAATTTATATCAGCAATGAATTCAAGCAATAACTTTACTCATCCTGAGGAGTAAGAAAAATTTATGAATTTTGGAAAAATTCTGACCAAAGACAAACTATAATATTATTACATAGGAAGGGATACTTGTGGATTTCATTAAAAAAGAACTGACTAACATATGGATTAATATGTGGATGAGATTACAGGTATCTTTCAGACTGTGCACTTCTCTAAATTGCACAGAAACACATTAATATTAGCATGTAAAATGCCTATGGTGAAATGAGTACCAAACAGAAATGCACATATCAAAGAAAGCTCTCTCTCTTGCTCTGTGTGTGTGTGTGTTTATAAACATACATATGACACTTTGTGTGTTCAAATCACAGGCTGATGGGGAACTGGACAGAATAGAATTATGCAAACCCAACATGGACAGAAACAACATTGCTTTGTCCATGGAGTCCTGGTAGTGCTGTGGTTAAATGCTGCTGCAGCCACAACATCGTAAGTTCAATCCTAGATGAGGACTCCAAACTTCATTCAGTCTTCCATTCTTTTGTAGGTCAATAAAATGAGTACCCAGCTTCTTGGAGACATTGTCAACTGCTTAGGGAGTGCTAGTTCACTGATAGGGGTATAGAAATGTACTTGCTATTGCTATTGCTATCCCTCCACATGCGAACCTGGGAGCTGACATTCTATAAAGGGCATGCCAGTTAATGATATGGGATTTTCAGCACTGCTACAGCCTTGCAATTTCCAATTTGGGAAAAAGTTTTGTCAGTTCCATGAAAGGGTGTCAAATTGATTTAAATTTGCATTTTTGGCTTTGACTAGATGACTCCAGAATCCCTCAATGACTGCCACTAGAAAAGAATTAGGGTCAAAAAGAGAATCAATTATAATACAAGAAGTATCCAGAATCAGTTATTCTTCTCTAAAGCAAAGTAGAGGGCCTTGGGTAATCAAAAGGTTAGACTTTGAATTTCTTCTGATGAAAAAGAAGTTTCTTTGCTTGAATTTAAAAAGAAGAAAAAAAAGGAAGAAGAAAGAAGAAACGGATGATATTTTCTGTGGGTCTTGGGGAGGGTCAGATAATTTCCCATGAATTCATTGCTCTTGCTGGTCCAAAACCAGTTCAGTTATGTGTTTAATTTCATCTAACACTATGGTCAACATCCTTCACTTTCCTTATATCATGCTCCAAAGGTGGAACAATGGAGGAGCTGAGAATCAAAATGACTGAAGCTGAACACTAAGGTAATGACTTCTTAACATTTTTAACCACATTCTTCTTTCAAGAAAGTCATACTAGACAAGAAAATGAATATTGTGAACCTAACAGCTTTGAGCTTAGAAAATGAAAAACCAAGGGGGAAAAGAAGGGCACGCTTTCCTGGTATATGTGGAAAAGGGAGTAAATAATCATGGGAAATGAGATGGGATTCAATCCAATTAACTTGAATGAAATGCCTGCCTCCCCCCACTTCTCTGTAGGATTGTTTTTCCTTTGCAACCATGGACCACAGTGAATTGTAACCCTCTGTGGACCACAAGTGAAAATTAATTCTTCATAATGTCAAAGGAAGGATGGAAAGAATATTTGAAAATATGTGGAAATTGTTTCTCAGGTTTCAGGAAACCCCAAAGAGGAGAATCCTAGGTGGAAGAGAATCTTTGCGATTTGAGACAGATTTTGTTTTTTGTTTTGTTCTGTTTTTCTGTTTTCTTTTGTTTTTACAATATTCACAGATGGCATTTTTGTACAAAAGCTGCATTTCAGGAAAATGATGTTTCTCCATAAAAATACTATTTTCAGAAAAGGCTGTTTTCTGTTCAAAACAAACAAACAAACAAAAAACCATGCAATTTTGCACAAAATAGTTTCCAAAATGAGAATAGTCTTTTGAAAACGGCACAATTTTTGAAGCCTTTCTTGCAGCGAAAAGAGAATCCTCTAATTATTAACTGCTTCTTTCAAGAACAAAATGGCATCTTCATGACAAAGCAAAGCCCTTTTGGGATTTCTTCTTAATCATGTGTAGCCAGATGACGATGAAGGCTTACAAGTCTCCACAATGGTCCAGCTGAAAATAACAGCTTTGTAGATTTGAGAATGTGTTCATCTTATTGAAAGTGAAGAAATTTGTACTCTGAAGAGGGAGATGGTTTTTTCTCCTTCTCTGTTTTTTTTAAACTATCAATAGAAATAGAGAGAAAAATGAAGAGGGTTTCCACAAATCAGTAGGTTGTCACTAGAGTTTTTTCAGTACAAAGGCAGAAAGCTCATGTGGAAGTTTTCTCTTATATAAAATATGTGAAAAATTTCAAGGGAAGTTGAAATATAAGGAACTGGAGAAGAAAGAGGGCAATTTCTGAGCAGCTTTCTGTGAAGTTCCAGTATAATACAGATCAAAATTAGTGTGCCATTATACAATTATTGCTAATGAAATAGCAACCACTGCACAAGAGAGAAAAGATTTGGTTTCCTGTATTCTCAGGCACAGTTTTGTTGTTGTTGTTGTTTTTAATAAGAAGAACTATGTCAGGCTGTTGATGAAATGGATCCACAGGATAGACACAGCAACACTACTTGGCTTGATCTGGTGTCACAGCAATTTGGAGTTATGACAGGTTTGAAATCACAACAAAACTTCATATTTTGACACCACCTGGTGAGTCAAGATTCAGTCAGAACAACTTCACTCATAGCTCATCACGTCTCAAGTTAAATTAGTTCCTACCCATTACTTTCTGTTCAGTAAGTCGAGCATCTGAAAGAACATTCCCTGCAAAGGTAAAGCTAATTCTCTGAAAAACAAAATACCCAGATGAGTCTAATACTTGAACTATAAGAATGCACATAATATACTTATGGAATTTATATAATCCACAAGTACTAATAGACACTGGCATAGAAGATAGATGTTTAAGAAACAGTTAGACAAATAAATGAAGTACGGACTTATTAATAGCTATTAAGTATATGTTGAACTTCCCTGAACAGCCTGGGAAATTCGTGTTTTGTTAATTTCCATGTCAACTGACCAGGTCAGAACATTTCAAATTAATGTGAAGGTTGAAACATAATTCTCTTTCACATTTTACATTTCTCTGAATTTCAATGTACATCTCACCACTGACGGATGTACTAAAATGAATGTCAAAAATTCTATTTTTTGTTAGGCTCTGTTCAGAAATGTGTATATTTTAATGCACTCTTTCAAAATATATGAAAATTTAGAAATGCTTAGAGATTCAGGGAGAAAATATGGATACAGATAACACAGTTCAACAAGCATAATAGTAAAAACATTTAAAATGAAGGACATATCCTATTAAGAACAGCACTAATATATAACAGTTTAAAAGCATTTTCGTACGTATGTTACAAAAATCTAAATATATACTTTCATTTTCATATTGATTTGGGGGAGGGGCCATCTATCTATCTATCTATCTATCTATCTATCTATCTATCTATCTATCTATCTTTACTCATTAAAATATTTCTATCGCACCCTATATTCACCCAAAGGTTTTAATTAAAAAGGAAAACAAGGCTTGGTTTGGCAATAAATGATTCCAATACTGGTGCCAATTTGGCTTCCAGAGGAGAGAATCCCAGCCTGGGATGCAACTGCAAAGAAAGCCCTTGTTTTTGTCTTACTGACAAAAACAAGAGCTCAAAGCATATAGAATAGTAAATTCAGGCTGTTTGTTAGAGCTCATAATTATACCTTAAAATTAATGAAAAAGAGCATAAAAGCTTCACGGTAAAAGACCTAAATCTTATTGTTGTCCTGCTTGAGTAAATGCATTGAATCAATAGGATTTACAGAAATGTTGATTCATCATTCAACAACTGACTCAATGGAATTAATTAATAGAATTGCAACCATAGCTAGTACTCCGTTAGTTAGATCTCCCCCATGAGGACTGGTGCTTTATGGTATTTTACTGATATTTATGTATTTAAATATTTTTATTTATTTTTTTATTAATATTTGTTCTTTTATGTTGTTTTGCATTGGTATATTTGGGGTTAACGTTTAATAAGCTAAGTGGAAATTCTTACAAAATACAAAGAGGTTTGCAGAAAATAGAACGTGAAAGCAAAACTATGTATTTAAGTGAGCCAAGCCTAGGAGTGGGTTTTTTGGAGGTTGGGAATATGAAAGCTGGAAGAAAGCTAAAAATGGAAGCTGAGCTGAAGATATGGAAAGAGCTGGAAGTACAGTTGACATGAAGGAAAAGTGAAGAAGATTAAGCTGAAGATGTGAGGCATGAACTTTGGGAGAACAGTTGGGGCAAAAAACCTTGCCAGTAGGCCTCAGCAAAGAACTGTTGGCTTGGAACTTGAGAGAAAGGAAACCATGGATGTGTCAATAGATCTATTTATTCTTTGTTTCCTGTTGCTCAACTGAGACTAACAGTGCTGTATCTGCACTGCAGAGTTAATATAGTTTGACACTGCTTTAACTGTCATGGCTCAATGCTATGGAATTCTGGGATTTATGGTTTTGTGAGCTATTTAATCTTCTCCTCCGGAGACCTCTGGTGCCATAGCAAACTATAAATCCCAGGATTACATAAAATGGAACCATGACAGTTTAAGTGGTGTCAAACTGCATTAATTCTGCAGTGTTGCAGCAACCTGATTGTAAACTGAAACATTTTTTGTCTATTAAAGCTATTTTAGGTTATAATTGTGACTTCATGGTTTTCTAATTAGATTAAAAAGTCATTATTATTGTGGCTTGCAGTTATGGGTTGCTCATCCCATGCCTACAACTCTATCATTCTACTGCACATAATTTGTGTAATAAAAAGTTTAGGGCTTTATTGTTGGAAACAGCATTGCGAATAAAGACATCCACATGGTGGCAGTGGACAAGTTTGTGGGGCAGCAAGTAAGGGCCCCATTACAAAGAACCATGTACACACTTTGGGGCCAGTTTCACTTTCCCTTGTATGACAAGCCTAGGCCAGTCCATGACACTCTGTTCATGGCTTACAAGCCAAAGCCCTGCATGATTAAAAATAATGAACACTGACTGGAGGTGGGATATAACAGAATTATTAATATCATTATGTAACCTTGAACAGGAAACAGCTATATCTGTCCATCCAAAATACAAAACCCAAATACCCTTTAGAAGCGAGATACTTACGCCAAAAAGCAGGGAGAGTAGACCTTCATTTTCCTTATATTCTTCTTACTTTAAAGATGTATTGGGCTACTGCCTTTGACAACAGAATGCTGGACAACATTGGCTTTGACGTGCCTCAGCAGAACATGATCTAAGTTTCTTAAGAGGAAGAGGGAAAATACCTTTTGTTCTTCTTTGCCATCTTACTTGCTTTGGGAGGCCAAAGTCTATGGATACTTACACTTTGAAGTGTCTATATTGATGGTACTGTGTGCATGAAAACAACTACAAAAAGACTTCTAGCACCTTGAAGACTGAAGAACTTTCTTTGGCATCTCATTTCATGCCAATACAGCTGATAAACTAGTTTAGGCAGCTGACAAATGATTCAACACATACTTCAAGCTTGTTGCTTTTAAAGTATGCTATTGTATATTATTTGCGAAGGTTCAGAAATAGTGTAATTATCTCAAATATTTTGGATTTCTTTTTAAAAAGTAATTTGCTGGTGTCAAAGGCAAGAAATACCAACATAAGAGAATTTCAACCAAAAGTCCACCAAACAGTGATACTTTTACTGGCCATTCAAAATGCATAATATACTTGTTGCAAGCTTTCAAAGCTCCACTGGCTTGTTCATCAGGCAAGATGTTATAAACCAAACAGGAGAACAATTAGAGGACTGTGGCTTCACAGGAATGGTGACATATTGGATTGCAAGAGAGGAATCCTTGTTGAGATGCAAATGGACTTTAAATTTCCTGGACTTTGAAGAGCTCCCAATTGTCACATCCCCATATCATCTTAACTAAAGAAAGAAACCAGAGAATTCAGGCATCTTACTAACATGTCTAATTTTAGTCCTATTTGGTTTGTAACATCTTACCTGATGAAGAAGCCAGTGGAGCTTCAAAAGACTGCAACACTGTATATTGTGCATTTCAGTTGTCCAATAAAGGCATCACTGTTTGGTGGGTTTTTGTTTGAATTTACTAAACGGTCAACACAGCTCCCCTGCATGTTTACAGAGGATTTCAGATAAAGATAGGGATAGGATGATTTTTCATATCTGTTGGCATGATTCTCATTTTCCCACCTCCACGTCTGTTCTATGTTAGTTTTCTATGTCTTTGTATTTTGTGTTTTGCATGCATTTTTCAGATGGATGCATTGATGGATCCATGCTGAAGAATTTTGCCATTGACCAAAGTTCACTTTAAACATGTGCAGTGTTTTTTTCCCCTAAAACAATAAATAAAAATAAAATGTGCACATTTTATATTTCACTTTTCTCCTGATAGGGGATCTAAGGCAAACAGAACAGAAGAAATTCCAGCTGAAAACCATAATAACATTTGATAGCCAAAGCAGTGTAGTGGTTTGAGCATTGGACTATGACTCTGGAGAACAGGGTTCAAATGCTGGGTCAGCCATGGAAACGCACTGGGTGACCTTGGGCAAGTCACACTCATTCAGCCTCACAGAATGGCAATGGCAAACTCCCTCTGAAGAAACTTGCTAAGAAAACCACATGATAGGCTCACCTTCAGGTCACCATCAGTTAGAAACTATTTGAAGGCACATAACAACAACATAATAATAATGGGCTGGTACATACCAGGCTTTGCAACGTCCTCGTCATGTGCTAGGGTTGCCTTGGGGTGCTCCGCCCACACGCCCCTCAACCCTAGCATGTGATGAGGGCAAAAAAATGGCAGCACCCTGTACACATGGGCACCATTGTTATGCAAGCATCATGCAGCATCTGAACGATGCTGTATGGTGCTTGTGTAACCAGTGGCGCACTGGTTACACTGCCACCACAGCTTGAAAAGAACTTGCTTTTCGCAGGTTCTTTTTCCATCGGCAGGAAGCCGTGTGGTCTGGTGGCTGCGGCTTCCCTCTGGCAGAAAAATGGGCACCAGGAGGCTACCATTTTTGGGGATCTGTACCATGCCATAATTCAAGGCAATTTTTAAAATTGATCTTATTCACTAATTTAAAAAACAGTTTAAAAGGATTTGAAATGTAATAATGAAGATAAAATTATAGCACACACAAACACCCCATTAAAAGACTTCTCTGCAGTAACCAATTAATAGACAATGGACTAATTAAATAAGAAGGTTTTTGCAGGCTGGTAGAAAGACAGCATGGATGGGTTTCAAGCCTAACACAGGAAAGATTCCCATACCATCCTCCATGTTCTTACTAAATATGTCTGAGGTGGAAAGGAAATTAATAGAATACAATTTTCTTTCTTTCTTTCTTTCTTTCTTTCTTTCTTTCTTTCGTTTGTTTGTTTTCTTTCTTTCTCTTTCTTTCATGAAATGCAAAGCAAGCATTGAAATGTGGACACTGTCAGCTGCATGTTGTGTTTGTTTCTGGGTTCAATTTAGGTGAACTAGAATAAGACAAACTCATTTTTAAAATGATGGAACACATTTTTCATACCATTCTTGGTGCAAGACAAACATCCTGTAACAAAATAACACTTCTTAATGACACCTCCATCAGAAAATAAGTGACCAAAATGAAAACCACTGCTTGCCCAGTTAATAAACAGCGATTTCTTTTAAAAGTTTATAAGCAATAGCGACAAATTGGGCAAGGTGTTACTAAATAAGGAGGGTTCCTTAACAGGGGAAATAAAAGATTGGAAAGCTTTCAAATTGAGCCTTGGAGGAGCTGATTGGAACTGGATGTTATATATGTATTTTCCTGCAGTTTCCATTGTAGGAATTTGCTTTCTGTGTAACTCTTCCTATCAAGTTTAACATAGAATTTGAAGGAAGAATCATAGTAATAGTGAGAGCCTATCAGTTTGACTCAAGATATAATCTTCACTGGGGCGTGGGGGAACATAAGGTACTTTGTGGCAGCCTCAAATCGAAAAGTAATTCCAGTTGTAGCTGAATTTGTTGTATTTTAAGTGAGGTTGGCAGCTCAAGATCTGAATCCCAGCACAGTAGGAGAGGCAACAAATTAAACCTGCAGGGTTTAAGATGCAGAGTTGCCCTCTCTGTTTTGGTGAATAGCCGGAGCCTTCAACTAAGTAATGGAAATGACACAGTGCTGAAACGTCTATGCTTTTCCATGCCAATATTATTTTATTTATCCAAGAAACAGATGGATATAGTTACAACATCTGATAATCTTGGTGAAGAAAGGGATAATAAAGATTACACAGGCAATCTTGAAGGATGACACCTTGTACACAATTCAGCAGGCCTTCAAAGGAATCAAAACACTGAGTAACAGGAGATTAACTTCATGGCATCTAAGCATTTGTTTTTATTGCTTCTTTCGAAGTTTGTGCCTGTTGCACAGTCATTTTGAAATTGCACCAGAGAAGTGCTAGACCCTGCAAAGTTACTTTTAAAAATTAGCTATAAATAAAGTTCCAAGGACAACAAAATATGTTACTGACTCTATTGAGTTATTATGGTTGTGAGAAGAACTCTACTGGATCAAAACAGTGTTCCATCCACTGTTATATCCAGTGTCCGAAACTGGACAGTGAGAGACAATAATAAATAAATGTCTTGAACAAAAAGAAGTCGGAAATTCCAGCTGAGCTGATGCAAATTGACTTACAGAATTCTACCAGATCTACCTTCTTCTCAGCACTGGACTGCAAGAATGAACATATTTAAAATGGTGAGAATTGAAGAGTTTATATTTAAAGGGTATTTTAAAAAAGCAATTATTGGTGAGGTACAGAATGCCAGAAAGAGGTGGCTGGGAGCGGCCTCTTTTCCACATAGCCACGCCGCAGCAACCAAAGTGCGCGGCATGGTTGCATGAAAAAAAGGAGTGTTGAAAAGCAGCTCCTTTTTGCACCATCGCAAACTGCTGGTGGCGGCGCAAGGACGTCGCTGCTGTGCCGATCCATCTGGAGGGCATGCAGCAGTGACATCATAGCTGTGCATGCCATCTGGATGGTGCTGCACAGCTATGGCAGTGTGCGACGTGGTAGGGTTGCGGGGCGTATGCACACGCCACTCCAGGGTAACCCTAGCTGTTGCCATGATGCCACAAAGAGCCCATCTGTATAGGGCCATTATTACACTTCCAAGGCTCCAAAGTAGTTACCATTACAGTATATGTAAAATTTTAAATGACATTTTAGTTTTATATTTCTCAAAAATAACTGAAACAGGTGTTTTGCATTGTTACAACTGAATGCTGCAACACTATGTTATAGCATTCAGATTTTCCTATTTACCTTGTTGTCACTGTAACAATAGGTGTGAATAGAACAGGGCAGCAGCTCAGTGCATAACGCAAGGCAGCACTTGAATAATGTGATATCCCACCTCCACTATTTTGCTTGGGTACATGACTTCTCTAACTTGTGTTAGTAGTGGCTGCTACTCTGCTGACCTGGAGCCTTCTATATCCCATCTTACAACATGCTCTAGAAGACACTGGATGTGGTTTCTTTGCTATATATAGGTTGCTGCTGAACCACTTTGGGCAATCACTGTTCAGCAGATGCCTGAAAAGAAATAGCTCTTTCCCACTACCTTTCCTTTTGCCTACTGCCACTTGCATAGTAAGCCCATGCCCATGTGCCCACCCCAGTTAAAAAGATGATACATGTTCCAGGGAGGGAGAGGTATGTCTGTATGTTGATCCTGGCTTATTGGCAAGTGTGATGATATAGCCTGACACATTATGATTGCGTGCTGATGCTGCTTTGTCTATAAAGAGAGGTATTATAATAATATAAGACTTATTTCTTATCTACCTCTCCCCATGGATTAAGGCAGAAAACAACTACAGATCAGTACACAACACCTAACATCTGTTAAAAATCATAACATCAGCTAAAAACACATAAACCATTTAAAACACTTAACATTAATTTAAAAGAATAAGGTCAGTACCTATCAAAACAATTCGTCCACAGTTTCAAATTTCACAGTGTAAAATTTACAAGGTAAAAATCATCCAAGTAGGCCCATCTGTTATGACACCATGCTGATGCTACTTAACTGGAGATGAGAGACTGTACATTTGTGCCTTTGTGTTGATGACACCTGCCTAAAAAGGCAGAATCTGGCATTATGGGCTCATGCCAGTGCTCTATGTCTAGGGCATTATCTCAGGCTGATCTTCCCTGCTAGCTAAAGAGAAACTGGCTATTGTGGCTTCATGTGGGTGCAGCTTGCCTGAAGAAATTAAACTGGGCATTGTGATGTCATACTGATGGTGATGGTGCCTGCCTAAAGGAGATACTGATTGTTATGCTTTCATGTTGATGGAAATACAGTTGGCCCTCCATATTCATGGCTTTGACACTCATGGTTTCGATTATTCAGGAGGTCAAAGCTGTTAGCCCAGGCATTCCTCCTCCCCCTTCCTCCTGGGCTTTACCCCTCAGGAGAAAAAGCCCAGGAGTCAACTCCCATGTTTTTCCTGGTGGGCCAGACGACGATCCATCCAGCAAAAGGAGGAGGAACCTCCATCCCTCCAGGATCCATTCCCTATCCCCTCACTCCCTGGGCTGTCCAGGGGTGATGAGGCAGGGATAGGAGCCTCCTTCCCCCAGGACCCTTTGCCTGCCCCTTTGCTCCCTGGGCTGTCCAGGGGGTAATGAGGCACAGGACCCTTTGCCTGCCCCATCACTCCCTGGGCTGTCCAGGGGACAATGGAGCTGGAAAATGGAGGGGAAGCCTCCACCCCCTCCCCAGACTACTTGCTAGCTGTATCGCTGTCTGAACAGCCCAGTCAGTGATCTGGCTGGGAAAGGGAATTGGGGGGATGATTGAGGCTCCTCTTCCCTTTCCCTGCCTGATCGCCCCCTGGGGAAGGAAGCAATCGGGCTGAGAAAAGGACAGTGAGCCACTTAAAGAGATGGGAGGGTGGGGAAAAAGGAGCATGGGCCCCTGCTCCTCTTCCCCTGCCCACCCCCTCTTTAATTGGCTTCTGAATTGGGAGCAGAGTTATTTACAAATGACACCTATTTGCAGGGTCTCATTGCCCTAACTCCCACGATTATGGAGGGACTATTGTATAAACCCTGGTGACACTGCCTGCCTGAGGGTGAGAGATCATCCTTTGCTATCACGGGCTGCTATTGTGCATGGCTATCATGACCTCATGCTGAAGCTGTCTACTGAGAAGACTAGCCAGTGTCCCCTCATTAAGATGTCACCCACCTGAGATAGACCCTGGCCCTCTTTGTATTAAAAAAGGTAATTTCTTAAAGTTCTTTCTTACTTTCTATTCCTCTTAAAAGCAAGTTTAAGTTCTCTTCAGCAGGGGGAAAACTGTCTCCATTCCACTGCTACCATTGCTCAGCAATGATTTTTAGGGCATGAAATGATTTCCCTCTGGCCCTTACTGGCTGTATGGGCTGTATGGCTCTGATTTCTCTAACTTCCACCAGGCAAAGATCACTTAAGTCAGTGGATGCAAAGCTTGGGAAGCAACTTGTTAAAGGTAATTGGTTACAGTTATAGTTCCAAAGTAGTTTGTTACTATTAAAACTGTCATTTAATATAGCTACTCTTTCCTGTTTCTCAGCAGTAATTATACTGTATTTACTTAAAAATCTGAATCTGATAAGCCATTCAGTAGTGCAAAACGCATTTTTCTCCTATACACCTTGTTGCCTCTACACCCACAACCTCCTTTTAGTAAGTCTCCACCCCTGCAATTCTCAAGAAGCTTTTGGAAGTTACTTCTATACCACAAATGGAGCAATACTGCCCATAACTATGCTAAAACAGTAATTTGAGTTCATTATTCCCAAAAGGAGTTAATTTCAAATAACTCTTCATTTGCAATGGCTTACTTTTAAGCTCTGAATAAACATGTTTTTAAGACATATAATACTCACATGGGGAAATATGGGGAACTATTTTCAGGTATTATTACTATTATGTTTATTTATTATCCTGCCTACCTCTCAGTACAGGGACTCGAGGCATCTTACAAATCTAAAACAGTCAAATTAAAACACTATAAAACATGCAATATACACGTTTTTAAAAACAATTAAACAATTCAAATAATTAAAAACATTACATTATTAAAATTTAAAGTTGAAAACTCTTTAAAACAAACAAACAAACAAAAAACAGCATCCCTGTCATGCAAAAGCCTGGCGGCATAGAAACATTCTTACCTGCCACCAGAAGGACAGCAGGGATGGAACCATCCTGGCCTCCTTAGGGAGGGAGTTCCAGAGCTTGGGAGCAGCCACTGAAAAGGCCCTTTCTCTTGTTCCCAACAAACATGCTTGAGAGGGTAGTGGGACAGAGAGAAGGGCCTCTCTCAATGTCCTCAATATTCTCGTGGGCTCGTTCAGGGATATATGGCCCTCCCAATAGCCTGGACCCAAGCCACATAGCACTTTATAGGTCATGACCAGCACATAAAATTGTGCCCAGAAACAAACTGGCAGCCAGTGAACTTGTATCAATGGGGATGTTATTTGTTGCCTTCATACAAACTGTTCCCAGTCAGAAAACTAGCCATATCATATACTTATTCCCTTGTTCCTCCTTCAGAGAAGGAGACTGTTAGTTTGCCATAAGAACCCTAAGAATTATTATATGATGTGGCTTTGTATTGCACTGTTTCTATTCATTTGCACTGCAATTTCTTATAGTGTTCTTGCTAGTATGTCATAGGCTGAAGTTGCTTTTCAGTGTTCCATTTAAACCAGTGGTGTGTATCATGTGGCTCTCCAGATGTTGTTGGACTTCTTCATCCATCAACCCTAGTTGGGATAGGCTACAGTGAGGAATGCTGGGAGGTACAGTCAAACAACTTCTGGACAGCCACATGAGTCACACCTGTGATTTAAAAACATGATTATAATTTTCCAAGGCCCGTTATAAACGGGCACCCTAGCACAGACTCAGTCTGTGCTAGAGTTAGAAAGGGCATCTCTTCCAGACGCCCCTAACCCTAGCACGGACTGAGCCCGTAACAAATGGCAGCGGCCGTTTCATACGGCCGCCGCCATCTTGACGTAACGGATGCTCTGTGTCCGCACGTTGCGCCCCAGAAATGACGCCGTGAGTGCGTGACTAGCGCCTTGCAGCGTCTCTTCCGGGGAGCAAGAAGGAGCGTGATTTTCGTGCTCCTTCTTGGCAGCGTCCGGGAACTGCGCCGTTTGGCTGCTGCGGTTCCCGGATGCTGCAACCGGCGGCGGCGTGAGACGGCCCCTTCTGGGCCGTCTGTAACGTGCCCAAATGTCTTGCCAAGATAGCAAAGGAGGAGGAAAGCAACATAGAAAAGGGGATGATATTGAAACATAAATGTGTTTCCAATGAGAGACCAAGCCACTTTAAATGGTTGGCTCTTTTGAATGCACATCAACACAATATGAGGTCAATAATTTCAGCTCTGTCCTAATTGGATTTTAAAAAAAGACAGTGTACTTTTTCTTCCCTAAACAAATGTTTATAATCTGACATAATTAGGCCATGCTTCTGTATTTGAAATGTGCATCTTCTTTCTTAATTTAAGTTTATTAAATTAAATTAATACAATTCAATCAACTTTAGCAAGAACAGGACAGAAAAGGAAAATAACATTTTAAAACATCGTATTAACACAGCATGCCATTTAAAGCATAACAGGGTTCCGCTAAGATATTGTTAAATTAATCATGAAGAAATGTTGTTCCCTGCTTTCTCATGAGGTCTTTTAAAGAATTTTGGAAGAGGAATACATACAGCTTGTATATTTGAATAATAATGGTGATGATGAAAATGGCACTCTTTTCAGCGGGTTAATTTTATGAATGATATGAACAAAGAATGATGATTTTATAAATGGCCAGTACAACCCCACACCATTTACACTTCCTGGTTTGGTTGAGGGAGATGGGAATCGCACCATGAACCGTATTAGTCAGAATTATTCTTTTCTAAGGTTCAAGGTGTTTTGGGGAGGATCCTTGTGCATCCTTTCTGGTTAGGAGAACCTTAGAGGACTGGAGAAGGACACATGCAGGGGGTGTGGATGGCTGGAGACCCATTTGGGTCAACCTGTTCTCCAAGTTCTCTATCCAGTTGACCGGGTTTGCACCTCCAAAAATGAGGCCAGAGGCCCTGTTCAGAGCTCCCTTCTTAACTGCGTTCTTTGGGGCTTTGAGGGTAGATGAGCTCATCCCCTCTTCCAAATTGGATGGCTCTAAATGGGCTTTACAGAGGGATGATGTTTCTTTTGTTCAAAACACTGTTTGCTTAGTTCTTCTCAAGTCTAAGTGTGACCAATATGACAGGGGATCCTCCATTGTGCTGCGAACGATCCACGGCTCCCACCTGTGCCCGATTCAAACTTTATGCAAATACATGGCATCCCGCCTTAGGAGCGAAAGCCCTTTGTTCACTCACACATATGGCTTTCTGCTGACATGCTTCCAGGTGGTGTCAGTGCTTCACTTGGTCTTGCAGTATGCAAGACTGCCTCCAGAGGACTTTGGGAGACACTCCTTCCACTTTGGAGCTGCTACTACTACTGCGAGATGCAGCTTGCTGATGGACTCTATAAAAAGGCTGGGCAAGTAGAAATCCGAGGCCTATATGGGCTACATACGCCCAGGAATGGATTCTTGTTCGGGACCCTCTTAGAGATCAGCTTCATGGGGTTGGCAGCGGCCATCCCCTAAGGGGAGCACAGCCTTCAGTGGTGGTAGGATAGGTCTTGGATCTGGTGGGTGTAGTTGCCAGGGCTGCATAGCATAGATTGGGATTCCAAAGCTTTTCCATTGCAGGGGCAATGCCGATTCAGCATCCCCCGGTGACAAGGGGTAGATATACCCACATGCGACCAGCTGGTTACCAGAGATGCGAATGGGCGATTAACCAGTTACCCCTTTTGTCATCCCAAAGCTTGACTGTGGCCAAGCAAACTGGTTCATCGATCAATATCGGATTGGTCGATGACAGATCCAGACCTCATGCTTTGTGGGCCTACCCTACATTTCAGGTGTTGTCAATAAAGTTGTGGCCTTTTCCTTCCAAATGGGCATAGTGTGGTCTTTCTTGCGGTGCCTCCCCTCCATGGTAATTGTTTATGCTCCAACAGTTCACAGATGGAACTAAGGACACATGTGGTCAGACAATTTTAGAGAGTGGCCAGGACATCCAAAACTTATTAAGGAAGAAAAGGCTGCAGCAGTTTGCTTTTGTTTGAGCCTATTAGCAAGGAGAAGCTTCCACCCATTCCTCTTCTTTTAACCATGTTCAGCTATTATTGTTGTTATATTTATATCCCACTTAAGCCCTAAGAAAAGATGGAACACAAAGCATCTCACAGTTTAAAAGAATTATGCAATTGAAAATATACAAAAAATTAAATATTATTATTATTATCATCATTTATTTATAGAGCACTGTAAAGTTTGCACAGCACTTTACATAGTAAGGGTCAAATAAAATAAGAAACAGAATAAAAACTTGCCAAGCAGAGTACAATCTAAAATAACATTACATGATTAAAACATCTCTAAAATAATACTAACTAGTATACAATAAAGACAAAGTAAGCAGCAGATGAGAATTAAATTATTTGAAGTATCAAAACAAGTTAACTTCATTGAAACCATAAAATGAAATTTAAAAGAAAAAAGCTCTTTAAAAGCGCTTAGGCTAACCGTGCAAACTGCTTTTGCAGTAAATGACTAAGCTGAGGCTATGTGGAGAAATTGGGAGGAGAAACTGGTACATTTTTGAAGCAATTGAAAAAATGCGATGACAGAGGATTAACCACGACCATCCTGACCAAATCAGAAAGTTGGTGGATATATAACGATCGTATCATACTCACTGGAATTAGTTACTAATTTTATTCCATATATTTTGAAGCCATGTCTGCTTGTTTCAGGAGCTGCTAAAGATTCTCAATTAGTGAAGAGAAAGCTGGTCTTATTTTAAGAGGCTTTCAATTGTATGTTATTTACAGATGAGCATAGTTTTGATATTTTCTTGAGTTCACATACCAGAAACGATACCCATCACGTCATCATTAAGGGGAATGACTCAAAGGACATAGGTATGTACAAACACGTATATTTTCCTTGAAAGATGATCTTTGTCTTGGATTCTACTAAAAATGTCTTTCTGTCTTTGAGGCCATTCACTGTAACAGTGATACATGCTGTTTTCCTTCCCCTCTTTCTTTTCTTTTCCTTTTAAATATATGTTTGGTTTGGAGTCAAAGTAGGCAACCGTAGATGAGCAAAAGATTAATCAGGACTCTTCCTGTAAAACCAGGCCAGTTGGCTTCCACCAAAATAGAGACAAGTGGATAAGCCCCAACACAAAACTTTGCTTACTAAGATGTTCTTGATTACATTTTGGCACCTCAGTTGCTTAAAAAGATGAGAAATATCCTACAAATTGACTCTAGTGACATTTCAGTGACAAAACTGGACTTGGATAGCCATGGTGATCCTGACAAATATCCAGAAGCATAATCTGTCTTGCTGCTGTTGGTCACCAACTGCTGGGCTAAGATGAACATTTGGCATCATCAAGTAAGACAATTTTTATGACTCATTTCAAGGCTTTTGGAAGTGGCTCTCAGTGGACTCCTGGTTCTGGGTTCATGGATAATCTGTCACAAAATTAGATTTACTGCTTTCACCATGGGCTGAAATGGAACACCGCAAGCTTTACACTTGAATTACTAGCTTCTCCTTCCAGGCCTGTCATTCAGACTCCGTTTCCTCATCACTAAACTGTCCTAGGGCCATGTGCTCCCTTTTGCGTATATATATATATATTTGTAATGTCTTGTGAACCACATAAATAACAGTATTCCCAAAGGGTTTGTGCTTTTACCTTTAAGCCTTGGTCTTCATTTACAGGATACAGGGACTGACTTGTTGCAAGACAAAACTAAAGGAAGGAATGCATTTAAAGAAATTAGATTCTAGCCTACAGTTTTCACTCAGTGCAAAGGGAATGTGTCCAATTATGCATTCACTAAGGGGAAAGTAACATACATATTTCGTATTCCATTTGCCTTTCAATTACTATAGAACTTCATTGCTTCTCAAATTTGTTCCCCAAACTTCTCATGTGTCAGAAAGCAAAGAGATGCTAGCCTGGTATTTCCTCTGGATATCAATAAAGTGCTGAGTTAATTCTGCTCTCACTGCATCTCCTTAGACTGTTCCAGCTTTCCTTCATTTATTATGTTTCTTTGTGAGCTATAGGCTAGGCTCCTACTGAGTCAAATACAACATAATGAAAGCATTTTTGACTTTACTGCATAAGTGGAAGTTGTGTCTTCTGAATGGGAATTGCCATGTGTGTAAGAGCAAGCAACAACAGCCCTGTGTTACAAAACCAGAAGAGCTTTTCACTCAACAGGACTGAGTCTCAATATATTATAGCATTATGTTCTGTTGAAAGAAACAATATAATTTCAAATCTAGATTATAGATTTTCAATATTTCCAGAAATGTTGACACCATGTGGAAAAATTGTACTACTACTTTTTCACCCCCCCCCCTTTATTTTCTTTCTTCTCCATTTTATTTGAAATTGAATTGAAATCTTTGGCCATCCCTATACCATGCAAAGGGCATTATTCCATGACTGAATCAGACATGATTCATTTTACAGTGTGTCAAAATAGTTACATATTGTGATATTTGCTAAGAAAAACTTGAAAACTCCTTTTACTTGTAAGATAATTAAGCTTTTCTGATCAGATCTCAGTCACATAGAGGATACAGTAAGGCTTCATATGCAAAATGTAAACTGTTTTGTCTGCCACTTGTCAAGGTAATTTTAGCACCTGGTGGGACTAAACAACATAAGGGCTAACTGTATTGTCTTGCCAGAAAGACCCAAGGTTTGGTATTCCTTCCAGCACGTATAGTGACAGGAAACCCAGGAGGAAATACCATATGTTCTCTCTGAATGGAAAATGCTCCCATTTAACAGATTTTGTGCGCCAAAATAAAACAAGCAGATAGTGCGGCACAGTTTTCTCACCCTGAAATACAGATTTCATTCAATTGGAAAGTACTTCCTTCAGTAGCAATGGTATACATTAATGACTCTGAGTTTGTTAGAAGGGAAGTTTAGTCGCAGTGCTGCAAATGCTTTCAATCAAAGCAATCTCAAGCCATCAAGTGATTGTGCAAATTCCATTTTGCTGGAGTCAGAACGGAGCTGTCACTCACAGACAAAAGACTGAAAGTGATTTGTACATGCCTCTGCTGACAAAATTCAAGTCAATGCCATGTCACTTTACACCCTTAGTGAGTCAATACCATGTGAAAATAACATTTTTCAAGGAGGGATAGCCTCAGATTCCCCCTTTCAGTGACCAAAAACAAAACAAAAAAACAAAAACGTGGAAGGGCATAACAAGGCATAGCTAATTTTATTTTATTTTGTGAGTATTTAAAATGTGAGCTAAACATCAAAGCTAAATGAAATTTTATGCATATTAAATTATTTTGGGGCTGTGGGCCTGTGTTCCATGACAAATTGTTTTGGGATAGGTGTTTTCCTTCCACATGTCTTTATATTAGTGATGGAAATCACGTAAACCTCCAGAAGTTGTTGAATTGCAACTTCCAGCATTCTTCAACATGGCTATATTGGCAAAGACTGCTGTGAGTTGTAGTCCAAGAAAATCTAGAAGTCTTCGTGACCCCACTACCGGTTTATTTACTAGCTGGTTTATTTATTTATTTATTTACATATTTATTTACTCTTGGTATGATTTCATTTATTATGATCTGTCAAACATCCTTCTGCCTTTAAATAAACTAAAAGCACCACTCAATAATTCCAAATGCTAGTCTAGTAAGAACTAGGGATATAGCTATTTACTAATTGTATCTTGTAGAGAAGCAGAGAATAAATTTAGCAATTTTTTTCTTCCATAACATACAGCCTGTGCAGACTGGCCATTAATAATAATAATAATAATAATAATAATAATAATAATACATTTTATTTGTATTTCCCGCATCTCCCTGTGGATCAAGGCGGGATTACAACAGAGAATAAAATCAACAATAAAATACAAGATGCAGTATTATCTAAAAATACAATCAATAGAATGAACAACAAAACTATTACCAGTCACTAAAATGAATAAATTGTCATCTGTTTTCCATTAAGGCTGGCCTGGGGGTGGAGTCCGGGCATGGCATCCACATGACGCATGCCCCGACTCCATCCCCATGGTGACATGATGCCTCACCACATGGCACGTGGAGTCATGGTACTCCTATGGTGCTGTGTTTAGATGATGCAGTGCCTGTTGTGGCCTGTGTGCTGCGCCCATAACCCTTGTTGGGGCATATGGAAATGACGCGCAGTGTCCACCACGACCACCTGCAGAGTTCAACCACGTCGACAGGACGCCAAGAAGAAGGAATCTGTGAAGATGCCATCAACTAATAATGACTCTTACAAGTCTTCATTCTAAACGAGGGCTTTAATCTTCCTTTGCAATATTTACAATATAGATATACACAGTGTATTAGACATCCGTCTCTAATACACACTATTTACACCAACCAGCAATAATAACACAACCTCTGAGGCAGCCACATTAACACACAACCATCTCACTGCCTCTCAGTAACAGACACAGCCCACTCTGAGGCACCAACTGTCTCTCTGTCTTTCAGTGACAGTTGAGAACTGACAGTTGACAGTTGCATCAACATTCTGATGATGCACTGTTTGAATGCTGACACATCTAATTGCCACTAGAGCTGCAAATAACCTGCACAACAGCTCCACCTAGTGGCCACACCAATGTCATTTCCTGACAGTGCCAAAGAAGCACCATAAAGCCATGGCACAGCAGCTTTGGCCTCTTTCCAGGGTGCAAAAAGGAGCCGCTTGTTGTGGCTCTCTTTTGAGCCAAGTAAAGGCCAGATCGGGGCTGCAGTGTGTGGTTGCCGCAGCCCCAATCTAGCTCTAAAAGGAGTGGCTCCTTATAGGCAGACTGTACAGCTCTAAAGTCTTCAAAATACTACAACATTTTCTGCATAGGAAATAGCATTTTCTGCTTGCAATAAATTAAAAACAAAACAAAAGTGAATTTTGTGCAAATTAAATCCTAAAATGTGAGGATTCTCGTTATTTCAGGATTCTGTTCAGAAGGGTTTCCCAACACATGAGAAGCATGTATTTTGACCATTTTCTTTAAAATATTTGTATTTTTTCATCTCTAGCAAGAACCAATGGACTCCGAAGAAAAAAGGAAATTGTTTCTTTTAGAAGCGAAAAAATATATTGGGTTTTTTGGATCTGGTTACAGATAGCAACTGTGGTGAACGGAAATGCTTCTGATCTGGTTTCCAAGGGGACAAAAATACAGTTATCTCTCCAAATTCATAGACTCAGCATTCACAGATTCAACCAACCTCAGTTTGAAAATATTCCCACACACAAGAATTCCAAAAAGCAAACCTTAATTTTGCTGTTTGATATAAGGGATACCATTTTAGTACACAATTGTATATAATGGGCCTATACATCTACAGAGTTTTGTATCCATGGGGGGAGGAGTCCTGGTACCAAACCCTAGAGGATACTGAGGACCCACTTTACCACCCTTTTTCTGGCCAAAAGAGAGCAAGGCAAAGAAATAGAAGATTACAACAAAAAAGGAAAAACAAGTGACTTCTCTCACAAAATCTGAGAAATCAAATGGAAATTTAAACCAAGAGTGGAGATGCTACATGATCAGTGGAAGACCACATTGCTTGACCAAGTACAAATAAAAATATAATGGAAGCAATGCACTGAGAAGCTATATAAAAGAGATGGAAGGATGACAAATTAATTCAAGGGAAAAAAAACATTTGAAGATGGACCTGCTGTTTTAGAAGGTGAAGTGGAAGCTTCAGGCAGAGCACTTGATGGAACTAAATCAACAGAAGCACATGATATACCAACAGAGCTGCTTCAAGTTACAGAGACAAAAATCTATTCTAGTTCTAACTAAAAACTGTCAAAAAATATGAAGGAAAAAAATAATGGTCCACAGAATGGAAATGCTCAATATATATTCCAGTCTCAAAAAGGAAAAGGAAAAGAAAGAAAGAAAGAAAGAAAAGGGGGGAGGGGATGACAGGGATTGTAATAACCACTGGATCATTGCATTAATTTCCTATCCAAACAAAGTGATGCTCAAAACTCTACAACAAAAACTTTTGCCATATCTTGAGTGAGAAATGCCAGGTGTCCAAGCTGGATTCAGAAAAGGGAGAGGCCTTAAAGCTCATATTGAAAACATAGGTCCAAAACATACTACAGAGATCAACCAGTTTGAGACCACTGCCCTGGCCCAATGTTAGAGAATTCTGGGAACTGTAGTTCTGTGAGACATTTAGCCTTCTCTGTCAGAGAGCTCTGGTGTCACATTCAACTACAATTCCCAGGTTTTGAGAATGAGCCAGGGCAGTTAAAGTAGTCTCAAACTTCATTATTTCTGCAGTGTGTTTTGGATCATAGTTGGATAATAAAGCATGCCAAATAATTTCAAAATAAAATTATCTTGTGATTTATAGATTAAAGCAAAGCCTTTGAATTAACTATGGGTCACTCTTAAGGAAACGAGTGTGCAACCATATTTGATTTGCCCTAATACCTTTTTTTTTTTTTTGGTCTTTTTAGCAGTCCAAACGATCCACAGAAGTCTTCGATACATTTTGAAATGAGTTTATTCTCTTCTTATCAAATTTTTACTCTCTAGGTTTCAGTGTACTGCTTTCCCTATCAAGCTTTCACAATCATACATATAATCACGATGACATAGACAATCCTGACTTTAGTATTCAACAATCTATCATTACACATGAGGATCTTGTCTAGTTCCTTCGTAGCTGCCTAGTGTTCCAAGTACTAATCTTCCAGTTTCATGACTGCAGTCTCCATTCTGATTAATTTATTCAGACTAATGTCACTAATTTATCCATCCCTGTAAAATCGTAAATGTGAAGGAATGTGGAGAGGGCTGGAATTTTGAGAAGAGCTGGAGAGAGTGATAGCTTTCACATTCACTGTATAACTGGATTTCATATGAATAAGGGACTCATAACATAGTAATTAGCCATTCACTAGTTAATCAAGCAGGCTTATAATGATACACCTTCTCAGTAGTTACAGTTTCTCTAGTAGTTTGTACAAGGTCAGTTCATGCCATAGAATGCTGCTATTCTAGAATGCTCAGTAAACTGCTTTTTGGTTAGAATGGGGTGTTCTTCTTTCCCATTCAGCCCTTTCCAGAACAAAATAGACAGATTTGTTAAAGATCAAGAAAAATCAGATTTTGGTCTGTTCCTGAAAGGATTGTTCTTGGCCATAATCCAGAAGAGGAACTTGGTCCATTGGAGCAGCATTTAGTTCACTGCGCATATCCCAGTGCATGGCAGCTGTGATTACAGTTTTGAACAACTGAAAGGAGATTAACCAACTTTGCCTTTTCTTTTACTTTAGATATTATTGCCACATCCTTCTTAACAACTTTAAATAATCAATAAACTATCATTTTGATCCACCTTTGATTTCATTTCATTTTGACAAATCCTCAAGCCTCAGTTAACCTGGGCGCTGAGTGGATCAGAGTCCTAGACTCCAAGACAGTATCTTCTGGGGGTGCATAATGAGGATACTGAACCTCAAATAAGAATTCTACCCCACAAACATTTTCCCCTTCACTGAGTTGAGCATTTAAAAATACAATCCAGGCATCCAAAGAAAAGAGGTAGGCAAAGTTATCCAGGAATGCAAACAGGAGAAGATGTGAATGAATTCTACATAGGTGTGAGCAATTTTCAGTGTTTCACTTTCTGCAATGCTAGAGATTCAAAGAATGATGAGAAATTTCATGTGTGGGAGAAGAATTCCTATTAGAATGTGCAATGTTCTCATTTTGTTGCTCATCCCCACAGATGCACCCCTACAGTTGTTACAGCAGCCAATCAAACTAATCATATAAACATTAATTTTCATATGAACCAAGTTTGACTGAATTAACCTAGTCAGTAATGGCACTGAACTGTAGAGCAAATCAAATTAAACCGAATCAGTGTAATAAAGAAAGTAAACCCTTGTCCAATGAACCATTACTTGCTACTACATTCAGTATGGCAGAGACATAAAGACTTTTGGTCTTAATGAATAAAGACCAAAAATTCTACTTAGTTATGTAGCAACCAAAACAAATGATGGGTAGGTAGACACCAGAAATCCAGAAAAGAGACAGTGGCAGGAAAGATACTAAGGGCCCGAACAGACAGGCCAAAATAAAGCTGATTTGGGTCATTTTGGAGGTATGCTGATTAAATGCTGCATGTGTCCTAAAAGGCTGAAAGCCGTGCCAAAGTCATGCTCCAGTCCTAAGGACTAGAATGCAGCTTTGGCCTCTTAAGATGTGTGTGTCATTTAAACAGCATACCTCCAAAGTGACCCAAAGCAGCTTTATTTTTGCCTGTCTGTTCTAGCCCTAAGACTTTGACTACAGCAATCATCACTCTTTCAGGATATGTGCATGTGCATATGCTTCCTTCTCTCTGCCTACAGATAGTACTCACCATCACGCTACTGAACTTGCTATGTAGTAATCTGCAAACCATTTAGAGCAATTTGATCCCATTTTAACTACTTTGGCAATGTTTTATGAAATCCTGGGATGTGCAGTTTGTCAAGGTACTTGAACTCAATGCTAGAGCTCTCTAGTGCTATAATTCACTAGGAAGACTCTCTAGCAGAGAAATCTAAGTAGCTCACCAAACTATAGATCTCAACATTCTATACAGCCCAAACATGGCAGTTCGTGAGAACAGAGTGCCTTAACTGTACAGTGTGGATACATCCTCAGTCTATTCTCAAAGGAAACTGACCATAAAGTTATGCTCTTTTTGACATTTGATAGAACCTTCTTTATTTCCCCAGACAGGATGAAAAATGGTTTTAGTGCTTTTAGATCATTGCACTATTTTCTTTTCTTTTACTACTGGTCTTACTTTGCATCTTTTTCCTTCCTTTTTCTTTTTTTATTCCATACTTCTAGTTTTTACCTTGGACATATTTTGGCTATTTTATTGATTTTTAAAATATGTTCTGGTTTTAATTTACGTCTACACTGGCCTTGAAATTCCAGTAACTTGACAGTCTGAAAGTGTAATAAATAAAATCAAATCAAGTTGTTCAGGAAAATTCAGATGCTTTGGAGAACTGGGGAGTAGAACCCAGTATATTAAAAGAGTAAATCCAAAAAACAAGAAGTCACACACTGACTGTAAATGAACAATGTGTAGTTTCTCCTTATAATGTAATTGGAACTTATTTTAGATCTCCATTGTGATAAGGACTAGAGTTGCCCCAGCTCCCACCTTGCATTTCCTTGGCACTTCAATGAGATGTCTTTCAAATATAAAGTGATGCTTAACTGTGGCAAAGTTGTCTAAGGACAAATAGGAAAGTTTCTGTGCTTCACCCCCCAGTGGAGGCATATACATCTATTACATATGTAGAGACATCTCTGATGTTATAACATTGCTTGCCCCTGTAAGGAAAGGCGGACGGTGCCTCCACCCAGGGTCCCTAGACTGCACATTTATTCTTGAAATGACAGCACTTTTCTGGATCACTGGACACAGCAGCTGATAGCAGGTTAGTTCTGGGCTGTTGGATCGCCCTTCCCAGCTGCTGCCAAGTGGCTTCCTTCAACTTGCACCAACTGCTGAGCTGGTATCAGTGCAGCAGAAACTTGTTTCAAGCACAGTAGACACAAGGCAAGCTCAACAGCTGGTGGAACTCGTAAGCAGCAATGAAGTCCCCTGCAGGGTTGATTTCCTATTAAGTCCTTCAGAAATAACTTTCAAGCCATGGAGAAAATGCACTTAATATTGTAATAATCACCATCCTATTCTCATCCAAGCATCACTCGGTATTACTGAGATTCCAGAACATTCTTCTCTTGTTAGCTTTTATCATTTCAGTTAACTCATTCAGCACTTTTTGCCCAACTTATGTGTTGAAGAAAGCCTCATTCCTCAGGATGAACAGTACAGGTCACACAAACTTACTAAAAAATAATAATAATCAATGGCTTAATTTTACTTGGTACTTTCAATTAGAGAAAACCCACTGAATCAATGGGATTTACCTAAGTGATGACTTGTGTTTCCCTGGGTCTACATTAGTTGAGATTAGCAAGTGGATTTAGATTAAGGCCATGAATGAAGCAGTTTCCTAGATACAGTTGGATTGTAACTCTCAGCACTATTCATCACTGATTATGGCCCGTTACAGACTGCCCAAAGGGGCGGCCTGTATCTGGCCCTTTCCCTGCCAGATCAGGGCCTCAGCTGCCACAGCGGCAGCCTCTGAGGCCCCGATCCGCTGCTTTCCAGGCCGTGGGGAAGCGGCAAAAGGCTGCTTCCCCATGGCCTGGAATTGGGTGTCCTTGGGGCTTCATGCCCCAAGGACACGCAATGGCAGCGGGGATGCTGAGAAAGGGGCCACTCAGCCCCTTTTTCATTTGAGAGGAAGGAGACTCTGCCTCCATAACTGCCATCTGCTGTTGTGAGAGGGAATTCACCAGGCAGGTCCTGCTCCATCAGGGCCAGCCTGGAAGAAGGAAGAGCCCTCCCTCCAATCCATCTGCCTTGGTCCAGGCCTCAGAGGGAGAGAAGAACCACTGGAGCTCATCTCCTTTCCCTCCACCATTCCCTTCTCCTTTTGTTTTGAGTCTTTTAGATTGTAAGTCTGAGGACAGGGAACTGCCTGATTAAAAACAATAACTGTAAGCTGCCCTGAGAGCCATTAGGGCTGAAGGGCGGGATATAAATACCTAAATAAATAAATAAATAAAATGTAAAGGCTGTGCCAGCGATGCAAATCCTGGAAGGAGCTCCAAAACAGAGCTCCTTCCGGCACTGCGGAAAGAGTGCCCCAGGCGCCCTCACGCGGTGCCAGGACTTCACTTCCTCGCAGCCCCGTTTGGAGGCGGCACAGTGGTGATGTCCCCATGGCGGCGCCCATGTGTATAGGGCACCGCTATTTTGTACATCCCCAGGACATACTAGGGTTAGGGCGTCCGGAAATGGGTCAGAAAAGATGGAAATGGTGCCCCACAATCCCCATGAATGAAGTCATACAAGGTGTGATGATCTCCTGTGATCCAAGCAGCCAAACAGCAGCCCTGTCTTGGCCCTTAGTCCCAGCAGACCCTTAAATTCCCTCAAATCACACTGCCACCACCCAGTGAATTTTTAATGGATTTCCCTTAACAACCACTGGGACTTGTTAAGGACTTCAGTTTTCCTCCTTCAAACATCGACCGAGATAAGATGTGTGTCAAGGAGTGTCAAGTAGCAGAAACTTTTAAAGGAATTATTTATTTGTAACAAAATAGACCCAAAAGATATAATTCATGCAAGATCTTAAGGGTCTTGCAGGTTCAATATTTGTAATTATAGAATATTCATTTCATACAAGCTATCATAAACATCATTTTAAAAAACCCTAAACATTCTACTCTGATATATTCCTACTTCAAAACCCACTAACTCCTAAGACTCACTCTCTAACTGTTTCTCTCCATCTCTGACACTCTCTCCAACCGTCACTTTCCAACTGTTGGACTCAGAGGCCTTATATACCCTTCTGATGGAAGCTTCCAGAAAAATCCTTGATCCTGCTCACTGATTGGCCATGTGAGCCATCCATAAACTGTGATGTCACTCTTTATTTGCATATACTGTATGTCCCCCCCCCGGCTTAACCCTTTACTGTCTGAAGAAGTCCTCAAAAGACTGTCATTATACAAGGATGGTAGAATTCAAAGATATAACTGTATTAGTCTGTAGAATCAGTACGTAGAAAGATCTTGCAGCACCTCTGAGACTAACTGAAAGAAAGAAGTTGGCATCATGAGTTTTTGTAGACTTGAGTACTTTACTTCTACAAAGTCTACAAAAACTCATGCTACCAACTTCTCTCTTTCAGTAATACAAGGGTGGTGTGGGAACCACTTGTTTAAATGAGCCAGCTATCTCTTTTCTGAAAGATCAGTTCGGAAACCTGAATATTGAAACTAAAGCCTTTCTGTTAAATTATACAAAAATATATTGTTAAAATTAATTGTTTTAGTGAATTCTTTTTAGTATTTTAGTAACTGTTTTGCAAAATAATTTCAGTAAAAACTTAAACTGTAAAATTAATTTGCTAAATTAATTTTATTTACTGAGATTTTCATTCCAGCAATTTTGTATTTTTTTCACAATGGCCCTATACAGACAGGCCAAAATAAAGCTGCTTCAGGCCACTTTGGAGGTATGCAGTTTCAATGATGCATGCATCCTAAGAGTCTGGAAGCTGCACCAAAGCTGCACTCCAGTCCTTAGGCTGGGAGTGTGGCTTTGGTGCAGCTTCTGGATTCTTAAGATGCATGTATCATTTAAACAGCATACCTCCAAAGTGACTCGAAGCAGCTTTATTTTGGCCTGTCTGTATCAGGCCAATGATTGATTAATAGTAGACTTGAAGAATACTTACAAGGACCATCAGTGAGACTGAAAATGTAGAAAGGAAGGATGCAGAATGAGAATTCACCTGACAATGTGGGTCTACAGATATTCAGTGCTCATTGGCCAAAGTCATAGCATGAATTACCCTACTGTCAATGCCATTAGTAGCTTCATGTTTAGCACATGCATGAATACAGAGGACTTTTCCTTGCAGTTGGGATCCTGACAGTCCAGGTTGCTCAAATATGCAGAAGAGTCATAGACAAGGGGAATATTTTCACACTAACGTCTATGTACATTGTACTATTTAGAGGATATAGCTAGTGGGCATGATCCTACCCAACTCATATATTCAGAGCAAACATGAAGGTGTGTGACTAGAGCCTGGAAGTAATAAATTACAAGTAACATGATTACCTGCAAGTTGACATTCTGGGTGGTGGCAATGACAATATACTGTCGATACTTCATTTCCATGGAGGTTCCATTCTGGATTCCCCTCCCCCACTGGCAGATGCCAAAACCTCTGAGACCTCAAGTCCTGTTGGTCTTAATGCCAGTGTACCATATGTGCATCTGTGGTGGCATGGCTGTGTGCATGCACTACCATTTGGGTGAATGGGGCAAGGCCATCTACAGATGCCAATCCAGTGGTTGGGGCGAGTAGACTGTAACAGTCACATTTCAAACATAATATAATGAATATAATAGTACTTCCTTTATTGGTATAATAAACCATGTTACCTAGCTACCCTTAAAGGGAATGTTTTAAGGGGACTTTTATTTTTATATGCCTTTTGCCAGGAATTGGCCACATTTTATGGCATTCTTTTTTTATATCCCAAGTTATTTTCTTTTTTAAAAAAAGTAATGGAAAATGATAGAAAAATAATGAGCAGTACAATAAGTTATGCAGGTTAAATAATGATTTCAACAATGTAATGAGCAAGGACAGTAGGTTATTTTTCAAACACTAGAAGGACAAACAGGGGGAACAGATTCTAACAAACCATTTTTCAAGCTGTGAATGGGCTAGATGAACACCTTTAATATGTCATCAAGGATCTCTAGTTTGTTTATTTGAAACCCTTGTTTGCATCACTGCATGAGTATGATGAAGGGATGATATATCAGGGCTATACAATTAGAAGACCACATGCTCATTTCAACCTTCTAGCTTTCTAACATGGCTGATTGTTAGCCAGTGATCATAAATATTATTCACTATCTCCTATTATTTTATCAACAGTTAATTGGACTTCTTTCTCAAGCCAGAATTTTATTGTTACTAAGTGAAGCGTCATGCTCCAAATATTGATTTTTTTTTACATACAGGTAGCATATTTACATGGATTCTCTACAGAAACATGTTAGATGTGTAATGAAGACTTGGACCTGGAAACTCATGATCTCTGTTGAGCATCTTCAGAGAACTGTGAGGAGAAACAAGGTGGGACCAGAGAATGGGAAGTTATTTTTTGAACAACAGCTTCCAGAATTGACTTGATATTAGAGAAACTAATCCCAGAACTGAAGAATTCTGGGATCTGTAGTCAAAAAATGTCATATTTGCAAGCCATGAGTAAGGCAGTTAGAAATGAACAGTGTGGTTAACACTGTACATTCTTCAATCATCTTTCCCTATCCATAGATTTCCAAACATGTGTGACCTACAGCTAGCTGAGAGAACCCCACTGAGGAACTGAGGCCCATTCCAGATGGGTGTATGGTACGTCCCCAGGATGTACTAGGGTTAGAAAGGAGCATCACTTCTTGACGCCCCTAACCCTAGTACAGACTGGGTTCATAGAACATGGCGGCGCCCATTCCACACGGGGGTTGCCATGGCTACATCACAACAGTGCCGCCTCCAAACAGGATGGCACGGAAGTGACGTAGTAGGCCACGCGAGGGCGCCTGGGGTGCCCTTTCTGTGGCCCCAGAAGGAGCTCCATTTCTGAGCTCCTTCTACCTTTGTGTCACTGGGCACAGCCTTTACATGGCTGTGCCAGCGATGCAAAGCAGAAAGGGGCCAAATGGCCCCTTTCTCCCCCCCCCACTGCTGCCGGGTGTCCTTGGGGCTTGAAGCCCCAAGGATACCCCATTCCAGGCCACAGGGAAGTGGCCTTTTGCCACTTCCCCGCAGCCTGGAAAGCGGCGGATCAGGGCCTCAGAGGCTCCTGTTGTGGCAGCTGAAGCCCCAATCCGGCGGGCAAAGGGCCGGGTACAGGCTGCCCCAAACAGGCGGTCTGTAATGCACCTGACATAAGAAACAGGAAACACTTCCCACCCTCTCATTTCTTCTTGGCTTCCTTCCCTGGCTGTTTTTCTATGATAGTGGAGAGTACTGAAAATGCTGAAAAGTAGAAAACAGTGATGAAACAAGCTTCACTTACTCTAAGATGGTCAACTGTTTATTCAGTATTTTTTTAAAGCCCAATGTGGTTTGGCCTCATTGAGAAAAGGCTTTCTTCAGGGGCTAGAAACAAACACAAATACACATATAAGTATTAAAAAGACTGAACAACACTCAATTAATTATAACCCATAAAAACATAGAAATGCAGTGAGCCCTCCTTTTCCATGGGCTTGTCATCCGCGGATTTGAGTATCCGCGGATGGCAAGCCCATATTGTCCCCAATGGTAGCACAGACGCAGCTGCACTGCCATTTGGTACAAAAGTCCCTCCCCTTCCACAAAGACCCACAAAGATCTGGACAACTTCAACAGGAAAGAAGAAACCCTGAAAGTAAACAAAGTTTGGCTACCAGTCCTGAAAAACACTAAAACCAAGACCCAGCACAGGCAAATGAACATTACCCAGGGTCAGGAGATTTCCCAGCAAACAATGGATCGGTAATTAAGTAGACACAAATCCTCCACGCATATCCTCCCAAGCCAGGGGTAGGCAACCTGCGGCCTGCGGGCCGGATGCGGCCCGGCGAGGCCTTGGGACTGGCCCCAGCCCGGTCCTGCCGCCGATTGCCACCGGGGCCTTTGGCCTCTCGCACGCAGGGGCAAGGGGGGCAATTGTCTGTAGACGCCTCAGAAACATACATTTATATTAACATTTTAAAAAAAATCAGCAATTTTTTTTGCGTGTCCTCTACTTTTTTTAAAAAAAGTGTCCACCATTTGAAAATGTTGTCCTACATTTGTCCCGGTTTATTTATTTATTTAAAACTTTTTAAAATTATTTAATTATTGATTTTTTGGCTTCAGCCCCCCCAGTTGTCTGAGGGACAGCAACCCGGCCCCCGGCTCAAAAAGGTTGCCTACCCCTGTCCCAAGCTGAGGCCTTGCCATTCACCAACAGGCCAACACACAGATCAATATGTAGATCACTTCCTCTCAACCAAGGTTTGCACAGTATATATACCCCACACACCTCCATGACACCATTCTCTGAAGATGCCAGCCACAGATGTAGGTGAAACTTCAGGAATAAATTCTTTGAGAACACAGCCACATAACTCGAAAAACCCACAAAAAACTATGGATGCTGTCTGTGAAAGCCTTCGACTTCACGTTCTCAGAACTGTTTAGTCAACTTCCCTCTCTTACAGTTCATTGTGTGAACATTGCTTGCTATTATCCTAGTTTTACAGGAATCAATGAGATGACGTGTTTTTCCAGTTTTCTGCCACATGGGCTGCATTTTCTCTCTTTTTTTGGTTTTGGATATTATACGACTTGTCTTGTGTGTCTGTTTACTAGACAGGGGCATCATCTGCTGATCTATCTTGGGTGGCAAATCATGAGCAGGCCCTGACTGGATTCCCACACTTTCCCTTTGTTAGCTTCATTTTTCATTTTTTGGAAAGCAGAACTGATTTTGCTAAATTATTTGGGCTTGCCTTTAGAACAGAATGTTTTCTTTTCTCCTTCATTCCCTATTCCTTCTTACCAAACTGGGCAGTCACTTATTTAATTGCATGTTCTATAAGAAATGGGAGTAGGACCCAAACCTTTGTCTTAATTCCCACTAGAGGTATTTCTAAACTAAACTTACAAGAGCAGCACCAGCCTCAAATCTTGTTCTTTCGAGGGGGATGTGTCAGGATTCAATTGATCCCTATTAGACTCACTTAGATCTCCCTGAAGAAGAGGCTATTGTTACCTTAATCTATTGCTCTTGGGGTTGATTATATGACAGCATCAGAGTAAACGCAGTCCTAAGGAACACTGTTAATTAGCTCCTATGGGAAAGGATGCTTCAGTCTCCATTATACACCCCAAAATGTTCATGCTTCTGAAGATAGAACAGTCATCACCAGTAAATCCATCTTTTTCCCTGAATGTCAAGAGGAATTTTTACTTAGTATACTGGAGTTATGATTGCACCTGGTGTCCTCTCAATGGCCTGTGCTTAATGTAGTGCTACTTCTTTTCAGACATTGCAGGGCCTTCGAGCATGCTACAGAAAAATCTTTCATTGGTCACCAACATTACAGATAGTAGCTCCCTATGGAATGGATTGCAAGATGGAGCTGGGCTGACACAAGAGGTGAGAATTGAACTTTGCTTCATTTAATGGTGAAGAATCCCCCCACCCCCCAAAAATTGAAAGCACTTCCATAATTCAATGGAAAGAACTACAATGAAAAATATTCACATGTGTGAGAAAGACTGGCAGATTTTTTTACCTATGCTACTGGCTAGAAGCTGTGTGGCACTTAGGCACTGTGGGTATCTGGCAACTTTCCCAGGGCTGCTGCAGTGATACAGGAATTGAGGCACTACTGAAACTTGTGGTTTGAACCTCCTGTGTTTCATTGTTTTGTGTGTGCTGGATCCTTGCAGTCACACAAATGTCATCAGAGTGTGAACAACTTGACCTTCCGTTGTGGACTCATGTGCTCAGACATGGCAATGCCCTAAGATGAACTAAATTCTTATGAACATTGAATCTAATGTGTGATCATAGGCATTCAGTTCTCTGAGGATTTCTTTTCATGCCATCTGAAACAGAGGTGGGAATAACCTTTTCACCCACAAGTGACACCACTAAGTATGAAGCTGTTCAGATCTTCTGTTTGTGGCTGTGATCTTTCTTTTAAAGCATATTGCAAATGGTCATCAGGTTAGCCACAAACCATGTAAAAGGTTTTTGTATTACACATTCCAAGTGGTCATCAGGTTAGCCACAAACCTTGCAAGAAGTTTGGCCTCTGGCCCCATTTCAGCCACTAAAAGGGGTCCAGTTAAATCTAGAAAGTAGAGCGCACTCTGTGCAAAGGATACAAGACATTTCTGGTGAAATATCTCTCTCTCTCTCTCTCTCTCTCTCTTTCTCTCTCTCTCTCTGTGTGTGTGTGTGTGTGCCTTCATACTGCCTGTTGATTTATGCAGTCCCATGAATTTCATAGGATTTTCTTAGGCAAGGAATACATAGTGATGGTTTTACCATTTCCTTCCTCTAAAATATAACCTATAACACCTAGTGTTTATTGACAGGCTCCCATCCAAGTACTAACCAGGGTTCATCCTACTTAGAAATAGCAATAGCAAGTACATTTCTATACGTCTTATCAGTGAACTAGCACCCCTAAGAGGTTCACAATGTGCAAACCAGTACAAGCTGGCTATTAATTTTCCTGATCTACGATGGGATGGCAGGCTGCTTAGCTTCCAAGATCAGATGGGATCTGGTGCCTTTAGGATATTTAGGCTTGAGGAAAGGCACTAGAAATCAGATATGAAGGTCAGACTGAGGCCTGAACAGAACAGCTGAAAAAGTTGGCTTCTGAGCAGCTTGGGGGGGGGGGATGTTTTGACAGCACATGCCTCAAAGATGCCTGGAAGATGCCCAGCTGATCAGATGGGGGTGGCTGCAAGATGCTTTAGGGGTTTGGCATTTTGACAATGCACACCTCCAGAGTACCTTCAGGGGTTGCGCCGGGGCCACCTAAGGCAGCCCAAACCCGACCCAAATGGGAGCTAATGTTTTCCATTCCTATATAGGCTAGCAGCAGAGGGCAACTTTGGGACCAAACTGTTTGTTTGCCGTGGCCCCGAGACATCTTCAGTGGGGGCAGTTTCAACTTGCCACTTCGTGGCCATCTGTTTCAGTCTCATGAATGTATATAAAAAGGATTTTATTCCACAGAATAGTCAGATGCATTTTGTCCAATAATTACATGGACATTTTCAGAAGCTGTTAAATGGGGAGACAATACATATGCACTAATAATTATAGGAATTATAGACTGAAAGAGGACAGCATCTGTCTTTAGGCACAGGAAGCAGCATTTTCACACAATTTTGGTCATAGGTTTTTTTAAATGACAGAGTGAATGCCTTAACTATCTTGTAATGAATTATTCTATTTCAAATCAATGTCACTTTTGCATGTAGAGATAGATACAAACCTGAGTACACAGTAGACATCTTCCAGAAATTCATCTTTTATTCTGGCAGCTCACTGGAGAAAACCAAGGCAGAAAACTCAAACTGGACATAAAAGAAACATAGACAGTTTTAACTGAAAAGTGTTCCTGTTGTGTAGGCTCAGGACTGTTGTGGCCTCAAAAAGATTATGGATGCCCAAATATCCAGACAGAAATCTGCTCCAAAAGTAAAAAAACTTTTTTCCCATTCATCCACATGGCCTATAGAAGGCCTCTTGAACAGAGAATATACAGCCCTGGGTACATCATGCACCCGTCATTCTTATTTATCCCATTTCTTGCCTACAGAGCATTTCCTATTTCCTGTTCTTCTCAGCAGCTTTGGAGGCTGACTGAGGGGCTCAACAGACCGTCCTAAGGGGCAGCCTGGAGCCACTCCCTTTAACGCCAGATCAGGGACACAGCAACTACATACCACAGCTCCAGTCTCTCCTTTCCAAGGTGCCATAGCTGCCGGCGCACAGCTTTTCTATGCTCCTTTGGCGATGCATCATGTAGCCACAGTGCCAGAGGAGTACCGTGACACCACATGCCATGTGGAGTGGGACATAGCATCACACCAGCTTGAGGACACCCTGACTCCACCCTCAGGCCAGCCTTAACGGCCAGTCTGCCAGCCCCTGAGACTGTGCAACAATTCTTACAGGCTTGCAGCCTCCCTCACTATCAAAACCACCTCTGCAGCGGTCAGCTTCTTTGGTGATTTTATTTCCTCAGCATTGGAGTTCTAGAGTGCTTCAGGCTATGGGGCAGAATGAATTTGTTCCAGCAAGGAATTGAAATAAATCTTTTACTAGAAGACTTTAAGGATTGCTTGCTGGAGTTAACAGGTCCCATGAGCACATTTCCTTTCCGTTGGGATTTGGTCATCATGTACAATCACTTGAGTTAAGAGAACACAGGCTGTACCTAAGTGTTGATGTTTTAGAGGCTTAAAGCTTTTTCATTGCCATGTTTACTGTTGGTGATGATGGCTGAGCTCCCCTAGATTTTAATGATTATATATATATCCCACCTTTCTTCCCATGTGAGATCCAAGGTGGCATAGATGTGATTCAAAATTGGGCTCATCAAATTCAACTACTTTTTAATGGAAACTGGCCTCCCCCTGCCCCTCCCACTGCAGCTCAGTCCTGAATTGGGATTCCAATTATATTCATGATTATATCCTTCCAAAACACAGGGTAGCATTCACTTTAGCAAAATTCATTGTTCTACCTTCAGCCTTACTGGAAGGGAGATATAATAATATTCCCTATGATGCACGCATATGCTCCTGTGGAAATGATACAGTGGAGACTATAGGTCATGTATTGTTGTACTGTCCTTTCTATTATGTCTATCGCCATATTTTTATTCATCCAATGCTTAGTCGTTTTCCTGGAAGAACTGATGAATTTTATTATCTTATTTGCTGGCAGACCAGTGCCCTGCAATGACAACAAGGGTGGCCAGTTTTTGTGCAGTGGCAATGGTCTGTCGACATAAGATGGTTTCTTAAAATTTCATAATATTTTTAGTCTGTTAAATTTTTATAATAATTTCATACATTTATAATGATTATATACTTCTAAATTTTATTTTTTTTTCTTGTTAATATATAATAATTTTTTCTTATGAATATAATATAATTTTATAAGTGAAATCTTAACCATTACCTACTTTTACAATTTGATTATTTATTGTGATGTTTGTTGATTGATGTTTGTTGATGTTTGATCAGTTGATCATAATAAATAAATATATACATGATTATATCACTTAGAGTTTCTACACCAGCAGCTATCCGGGATGCTATTCTAGAAGCACACTCGCATGGAACTTGGTGATAACCATCACGTGCCCATATTAATATCCATTTCACATATATTTTGCAGATGCTCTGAGAATAATTTGAAAACCTTTGTACTTTTGTGAGCTCCACAAGCAACACACTCATTTGCACAAGAATGCATGAATTGTGCAATTGGGAAGGGTAAAAGGTAACCCCCCCCAAAAAAAAATTGATTGGTTGATGCAGTCTCAAGTTCACTCATGTAAAGCCATAACAGAGTTTTACACACACACACACAAAATGAGTCAAGATATTGGTGTACAGGGCTCCTGGTGATGAGCCATCCTGTCAGTTTTGACCTCTGCACATTAAAATTTGATGAATTTTCATGATTCAGGTGAAAAAAAAGACAACAAGATTGCTCCAACTCACCCTCATCCCTAAGGGATGGGTAAATCTATCAGTTATCCTTTTTCTCATTTTGCAAATTTTGGAAATTGTAATAAAGTTGTAAGGACTTACCAATATATGAGGATTAGAAACTTGATAGAATTTTAAAAGTCAACAGGAAACAGTCTCCACTGTATTCATATTCTTTCTGCTCATCACCTGGGGATCTTTCTTAGAATGAATTTATCTCACTTCTACCAAGGCTGCTGGAGAAAGAAGAGAATGGAAGTGTACAAATCTATGTTGAGTGAATTAAACCAGCAAAATGATGTAGTCATTTCATGCCCTGGTAGGTCCATCTCTGGTATGTCTTATTACTGGAATATATCAGAACAAAGCTACCAGTGAATAATGCACATATGTGAATAGAGAGAATGTTTAATAAATCCAATCTGGTTTACATAAGTTGTGCTGTTTATAACACCTCATCTTGCTTAATTTTTTAAACAGTACTCATATTCTCAAGCCAGCGTGGTGTCGTGCTTTGAACACTGGACTACGGATATGTAGACCAGGGTTCAAATTTCCACTTCAGCCATGGAAACCCACTGGGTGACCTTGGGCAAGTCACACTCTCTCAGCCACAGAGGACAGCAAAGGCAAAATGTCTCTGAACAAACTTCCCAAGAAAATACTGTGATACATTTGTGTTAGGGTCACCATAGGTTGAAAATGAATTGAAGGCACACAACAACAGCCAAAAAAAAAAAAAGGGGGGGGGGAGGGAGAACCTCATATATTTATTACCTATGTATTGCTCCACCTGAAGGATAGGAAATAAAATATGTCTGTGTGCTCACTAGGGCTGTGTGCTCATCAAAATCTTCCAATTTTGATTTTTAGGGTTTTGGGGGATTTTTGTAGTCTAGAAGTATCCCTTCAAACACTGTTGTTGTGTGCCTCCAAGTGTTTTTTAATTTATGGCAATCCTAAGGCAAACCTTTCATAGGATTTCCTTCAAACATAGTATGCATAGATTTCCATTCTAAAAAAACCCTGCCCTGATGGTACTTGCAATGCTGTCACTATGGCAGCTGCTTCTTTTCAAAATTCCTCTAAAGATTTTCCCTTCCAGTCCAAGATCCAGTAATGAATGGAATGACCTCACAATGCTACACAGACAATGAGCTTTAATTATCTCTGAGGGCAAGTGATGGTAATTGATAACAAGGGCAACTAAAATAAATCGATTCATATTTTGAAGAGGAATGCCAAGCAATCACCAAGAAGAATGTATAGGTTTTTTAGCACTATCAAAAACATTTCCAAAAAATAGGAAGCGGCATAGGTTTGGGACCATTTAGCCACAGTTTTAAGTTAACCGTTTTACCAACCTGTATCCTTTTAGTCTGAATCCCAGGCAAAGCATTGGTCCAAAGAGCTTATCTAAGTGTCTCTTTTCATATAATGGAAACTAATTATCTCCAGTTTAACTGTCTATTCATAAGAAACTACATTTTCCCCTTCTGCATAACTGAACTTTCCCTGACCTTTTTATCACATGCCTTGCACATTTCCCATTAGAAACACTTTCTGTGCTCATTGGTGATGATAGGGGAGGAAGTGGAAGTGTTTCCCAGGTGTATATTAAGGCAAGCATTGCTAAAAGCTTCACTGAGAGGGCAGATGAATATCAGGTAGAGGATTACAGCACTCAGAATTGCTGATTATGCTACTCTTTGTGAAACGGGTGTTAGGAAGTCTTTCAGCTGTGCAGAGATTTGCAGGCTTCCCTCCAGAGCTCAGCCATGCTCTCTGACTCTGTAGGGCAGTGAAAGAGTAATTGCTGGTGCACAACACTTGCAGATTCTTTCCCATGCACATTGCTTAACGGAGATGTATGATCATTGTTATCTTTATTTATACACCAATTTTTACTCCAAATTGGGATTAAAGGTTCAGATAAATGAGAGTTTCCCCAAAGAGTCATGTCATCACTGATAGTGTAGATGGCAGTTAGAAAAGAACTCATGGAGAGAGACCATTAAGGCAGTTGACAATAAGGACGCCTGAAGAAAAGGAAAGTGTCAGCTATTGGCCTTTTCCATAGATCGGGATGCAGGTTTGGCTGGCATGATTATCATTTTGTAACTCATACTTTAAGTTTGTGCCCAGAGAACCAGTCATCCTCCATGTTGTTTTCTTTCTTTAATGTTCTTACTTTAGAATAAAATCTTTTCCTTCAATATTCTGCCTCTTTCTTCATTCCTTTTAACGGCCTTAGCTCAGCTAGTGCTTACTGATTGTCGGTTACCAGTAGAAGACCCAGCAATGTCCCAGTGCATTACTGGGGTGTAACAGGCTAATCATTGGATGGTGTCAGCAAGTTGTTTTGGGGATTAAGGTGGTCTCAAAGGGTCCCATCCAGCTCAGCAGGAATGGAGTGGGACCATAGAGGGCCTTCTCATGTGGACATTGGGTTGCTCTGCTTCTGTCTTATTTCATGGGGGGAAATTTAAAACAGGGTAGGAAGCTGACAAAAGCAGCTTACAGATTATAATGATTAATAATTATGTCAGTGAATTGTAACATCTTTTTACTTTTAACATTTTTTCTTTTACAATAAAATAAATACAATATAGTTAAAAACATACAAAAAGAATCAACCTTAACTAAACTATTAGCAAAATTAAAACTATTTAAAAATATACTTGTTTTTGTTGTGTGCCTTCAAGTCTTTTCTGACCTAAGGTGATCCTAAGACCACAAGGTTTTCTTGCCAAGTTTCCCCAGACAGGGTTTGTCATTACCATTCACTGAGGCTGAGAGCATGTGACTTGCACAAGATCACCCAATGGGTTTACATAGTGGAGCTTGAGTCCGAACCCTCTTTTCCAGCGTCATAGTCCAATGCTAAACTCACTATACCACAATGGGTCTGTAAAATGTACTTAACAATAATAAAAAGATTAAAAACAAATCAAAGCAATTTAAAACAATTGCATCCTCTTAAATTCCTTTTCTTTAAACACTTTCAGTTCTAAAAGCCCTTGCACTGTATACGTTTCTTTAGGATTTTGGCTTTAAATAAATACAATATTTGAAGTAGAAATACAATAAAATATGACATATAATATTTCTATATTTCAAATACAAATACACCTAGGAGGGGGAGAAGATTGTGTCTAAGAAACAGGTTTGCCCACTCAGTCTGCTATCCAAGTTCTAATTCTTGATGGCCTGTTACAGATATTAAGAAATCAGGATATGGGCGGGGTTCAGACCATCCAAAAAGGGCGGCCTGCCAGTGCCTGGTTTTCTGCCGGAGGGAAGCCTAAGCGGCCAAATGGCGAGGTTTCCCACCAGTGGAAAAAGAACCCACAAAAGTGGGTTCTTTCTATGCTGCAGTGGTGGCGTAACAAGTATGCCACAATGTGCCACTGACACACTTGTTACGCAAGTGCCGTGCAGCACCATGCGGATGTCACACGGCACTTGCGTAACAATGGCGGTGCCCGTGTATACAGGTCGCTGCCATTTCGATGCCCTCGTCAAGTGCTAGGGTGCAGGGTGTCTGGAAACACCGCCACGAAGCAACTCTAGCACATCATCAGGATGTGCCAAAGGGCCTGTCTGTTCCGGGCCATAGGAGCCCTGGTTGCACAGTTGTTAAATACTAGTACTGCAGTACAACATTGTGGGTTCGATCAAGAGGGGCTCCAAAGTTGACTCAGCCTCCCATCCTTTCGTAGGTCGGTAAAGTGAATACCCAGTTTGTTGGGACAATTGGCTTATATTTTATAAACTGCTGAGAGACTGTTTAATTCAATATGAAATGCTATAGAAATGCAAATGCCATTGCTATTGCTATGTGGAGAATCCTAGACGGGTAAGAATCTTTATAGTTTGCAACTTACCCTACACTTTTTTGGAACAAAAAGCTACTCCCCACCAATGACACTTCCTTTTCATGGTGGCCCCTATCCATCCAGCTTCTGTCCCAAATGTGAGCAAAAAAAACAAAAATAAAAATCCCCTCCTATTTGGGCCAGAAAAAAGCCATGCATTTGCCTCTAGAACAGGCTTTTTGCTGGCTCTGGGGCAAGTGTTGTCGAAACGCCACACCCCCAAGCCAGCTAGAAGCTGGCTTTACTGGACCGTCTCTTTTGGTTCTAAGTCTAGACAAATTTATCAGGAGGATTTACACATCACTTATCCCAGTGCATTTCTAAAAGGAAAAGACAACAAGTACACAAGTATGTGAACACATAGTAGAAGTATATGAGCACAATATACAATAGTTAAGTACAATAGTTAAGACTAATGAAATGTCCAGCCCTTTCACCCCAGGACCCTTCTTCTCTTTGTAGATTTTCAAAGAGTGCAGGCCTATGCACACCTCACAGCCAATCCTATGAGATCCAGCAGAAGATGCACCTCTGCAGTATAACACAGAGTCCTACTTTATATCACAACAGGAATTCTTAAGTGGAAAAGTTGGCTCCAGTTAACACCATTAATGTTTCATGAAAACTACTCACATCTTTCTTACAACTGACAAGATAAAAAAAGATACAGGCATTAAAATTCAGATAAGAGAGGTACCGTCTTTGTAGCAGCTGCATTAGAATTCATGGCAAAACAATTGCTTTGTAGGAATAGGAGGGCTGCATTTTTTCCCCTCCCAGCAGCTTTGGAAAGGAAAAGACAAAAACACCTTAAAACTGTACATTCGACTTCAGCATCCATAATTGACTTTATCTCCCTTATAGTACTGTTTGTTGACATCGACGTCTTGTTTTTTTAAAAAATTTTCTTGTTCTTCTACAGGGTCTTCTTTTATAAAAATAGCCATCTTTGGGGGAAAGTAATGGTTATTCGCTTAGAATTCTCGTCTTTCTTTCTTTACTTGTTTTATTTTCACTTACTACAGTTTACAGAAAAATTCCTTAGAGATTCAATTTAATGGGAAATAGAAAAAAGAATAGCAAAAAAATAAATAAAGCTCTTTTGTTTAGAGGGTATTTGAGGGAGAGGGGGAAAGAAATAGGCAGTGAGTTTGAGAAGTTTATAAATTTCATTTGTGTTTCAACATTTCTTTTAAAAACTAAAATGTTTTTAGCCTTACAGTGTACCTGTGGGGTAGGTTAGTCAGAGAGTTACATAGGCAATGTGCTTTGTCTCTGCAAATTGATTTAAATATTTATTTTTCTGCAGCATTGCTTTATGGCAGATAGTCTATGTACATCAGGAATGGGATTCATGCAGTCCTCTGATGTTGTTAGACTGCATCTCCCAGAATTCATCACCATTGCCTGGCCATTCCTGATGGAATTTGCAATCTAAATAACATCTAGAGTGCTGTGTGACTCCCATCCACGATTTACAGTTGTTGAGCTATAACTCCCAGCATTCCTCAACATTGACTATGTTGTTTTTTGTGGGTTTTTCGGGCTATGTGGCCATGTTCTAGCAGAGTTTCTTTCTGACATTTCACCAGCATCTGTGGCTGGCATGTTCTCTCAAGATGCCAGCCACAGATGCTGGCAAAACATCAGAAAGAAAATCTTCTAGAACATGGCCACATAGCCTGAAAAACCCACAAAAAACTATGGTTGTCGGCCATGAAAGTCTTCGACTTTACATTGACTATGTTGGCTATAACTGATAGAATTTGCAATCTAACAATGTCTGGTAGGCTGTGTGACTCACAGCCCTGATTTGCAGTTATGTCACTTTACCACAGTTTTGTTACTCTTGGACTCTAAATAGGCATAAGGAGCACTTACAGAAATATTCACACATTGGAGTGGAAGCAGGGGGCTTTTGTTGGTACACACAATAGAATGCTTCCATGTAACAGATAATCCTGGGCAAATTGGGATGTTCCCTTGCCTGGGATGGAAAGAATATTCAACAAGTTTTGAAAAATGACAGGGAGGCCTGTTTCGTTTTCCGACACTGAACTCTCAAGGAGGGTCATGACAATATGGTTATGTATCATGACAGTGACATAGTTCTGTCATTGTACACATTATAGCCTGTACTGTGGGATCTTGACCACATTTGTTTTCTACTCAAATAAATAAATAAGAAGGGACATTAATTAGTGACCACTGAATATCCCCAGACCTCTCCTCCCACCTTCATTTCTGTATAAAGGTCAAATGAAACTGTTTTCAGGGTATGGTCACATTGAATTCAGTGCTTAAACTTCTGAGCTGAATCTAGAAATTTGAAATTTAATGCAACTGTGCATAAATGCATTTGCACACATTGTTTTTTAAGCATGTTGTAGGCTGGAATGAGCTTAGTTTGTCCTAATTTCAATAGCAAAAGTATGCAAAGTAGGATATTAATATATTAGTGTTATTTCTGACTGAAGGGGAAGGTTTTCTGAATTGCTATTGATATTTCTTCCAGACATGTATTCTCCTATTTTACAGAGAGGTGCTGGTTTATAAATAGTATCTCTCCCACATAAAGGCCACTGCTCACCAATAATGTACCATGTGAATATGAAGTTATGTACCAAGTTCAACTTCAGAATGCTTTACTGCAACCTTCAGAATCTGAAGTTCAATTCACAATTTATGTCTCAGGCAATTTTAGTGATTTTTTTTTACTGGTATTTGCAAGAGCATACAACATTACATGAAGCACCAACTTGGTTTCTGGATAGGGCTATTTTTATTCATATGAACGCTCTTCTGTGAAATACAGAGAGTTTGAAGCTTGTTAGTTACAAATAATTAATACCTTCTCTGGTTGCAAATGTATAACTATGGGACTATACAGACTGGTCCGAAAAGCCGGCCTGTGGACAGAGTCAAGGTACAGCATCCTGACAATGTTGCCCTAACTCTGTCCCCAGGGTGCCATGATGGCGTGTGCTAATCTAGATGGCATGTGCCATCATGACATACCTCCGGCGCTGCATTCAAATGATGCAGCGCTGAAGGGCTGCCATAGAGCTGTGCTAAATTTGAGATGAACACTCCTTGTCTCCCTCTCTCTCACATACCTATATATTACAGAAGTGATCTAACAATGTAAATGTATTGACTGTAAACAGCTGGCCATATTGCTAGTGCAGCCACTACCCCACCTAGGGTTTGTCTGCACAGGCCAAAAGGTCCACCTACCCACCCATTTTTGTGTCATCTGGTTTAGATGACACATGTACCATATCCTGGTTGTGGAAAAGAAATCCTTACTTGTTGCTTATTTGTTGTTCTGGAAAGTCCGGAGCCCTCTGCCCACACAACATGGTGGCTGGCTTCCCAGGCATCTTGCTGGGCTACCTGGCATGTCTGCTGCCACCATGGGTCATCCATTCTGAGGTCAGAATGTGGCACCCAGCTTGGATCTCTGCTGCCAGTTATTCACTACTGACATCAGAATGAGGATTCTGATGTCAGAAGTGAGCCACTGGCAGTGGATGTGCCCAGCAACCCAGTGGAACCCTATGTAGACAAGTACCATGCATGGAGATGGAGTTCAAGGTAATGGGGGAATGGGGAAGCAAGGCAACTATGGGGCCAGGATACTCTGCACTGCCCCTAAAATATCATGGCGAGTGCAGACAAGGCCTTAGTGCCTGCTATGCTTTGTGGTCTTGTTCATGGCCCCTATCACAGGATGCTGTTCTGGTAGCTAGCAAATCTTTCAGATACTGGTTTTTTTCACACTACAAGAACAGACTTTCCTTATCAGCTTTCCTCAGTCCTGCTCTCTTAGCTGACAGGTTCTTATAATTTAACTCTAGTCCTGTGAAAACGGTAGTCTCTTCATCCATAGGTTGCATCCTTGCTGTGCATATCAAACAGTACTATATCTTTTATGAAGCTTTCTCCTCTGATGGGCCTTTCAGAATAACAGAGGCAGCCACCATTCAGATTTCCATATTCTTTTCCACTGTGTGGAGATAAATATAGGGGTGCACTCTCCCACCCCATACCTCTAAGCTCTGCCCTATTCCCATGGCTTCATCCTATGATAGCTATCACAACCTGGAAGACTTTCAGCCCGATATGCTAAATAACCAACTGAACAACAAACTTATTTTGCAAAACTAGTAGAAACTTTGAAAACGTTCTATAAGGACCACTACAAAAACAAACTGGTGAAATCCCTGAGTGGATTGCATATTCCAGAGATCTGGCATATGATTTCTTGGCCTCCTCAGCAATTCTATCAGTGTCGGAGATACCCATTTGGTATTAGATGCAGGGAAGACAAGTTCTTATTTTATCCCCCACCCCTTGGCTTATTTGCTAGGACTTTACTGCATATTTATAATCGAAAACAAAGCTGTCTAAACTGTGAACTATGCTACTCAAATGCTCTCTCCATCATTATGCATTTTAAAAACAAAAACAACAAAACTGGACATGCTGGTAGTTTGTGGGTCTGATGAGGGTAAATGGCAACCTCCTGCTGCATTCATCTTAGCCAAGAGTGATTGGATAAATATCTATGTTCCAGCTATTTATCACTGTTGGCAAAGATGATAGAGTCTTCTCCACAGTCCCTTTCTGTGACCCTGCACTCATTAAACTGAATGGGGAGCTCAGCTGCCTAGACAGAGCCTGACTGTTCTAAATTTATTTCCCTCTGTTATGAATTGTAATCTAGCATTAGGGCTGTGCTAACAGAACTGGAATAATAAAAAGCACCTCAGTTTCCTGAAGACCAGTATATTGCTGTCCAAACTCTTTATATGTGATTTAAAGATTGATTCCCTAAGGACTATTGCATTTTGTTTTCTGTCTTCTCCTCAGTCTTTAAATATTTAGCATAGTTTTTCAAAGAAATAACAGGCAGGGGGAATGGACATTGCTAAATTTTGTTTACCTACATAAATTTATCCTTTCAACCACTACAGGAATGTATTCTAGTAATATGGGACCTTCCAAAATACAATTTAGAATGCATGCTTAGGTTAGGATTACACATTATGGCTGCTGTGTGACCATTGCTTAAGAACACCAACCCTCTCTTACTCTCTTACCCTAGTGATGTTCAGCAATGCATTTCTAATCATAGTCAGAGAAGGAAGGAGTAGAAAGCATAGGGCTGTTTCTTTCATTTGGTGGCTGGTTACCAAAATGGATAATTCTAGTCTAAATGCTACTGGTAGTTCCATCTAAAGCAGACTTTTGAATTACTTATCTATTTCCACCCTACCTTTCTCTGCACATCCTCAGATGGGATTTAAAGTTTCTCTACTACATTTCTATCAGTTCATGTTAGTTCATTAAGAGGCTAGTGTTGCTTTGAGGAAAGCTGAGCAATTACTAATCTGGGTGTCCACTTTTTTAAACTGAAGAGATGAAGTAAATTTATGCCCCAAGGGCTGTTAATCTAAAACTGCTCTCTGACATTAAAGTCTATTAAACAGAACAAGCTAAGAAATCAGGCCTGACATTTAGGGTAGAAACTGACTGTATATATTTTGTTTTCACAATGTGTGTAAAAGACTACACTCAGTTTTAGGTGGGCACATACGGATGCTAAAAATGAGGGCTTTACCTCCTCTTCTATTCTCAGTTATAGAAGTTGCATTGTTCTATGTACAGTTTTACTTCCTTCAAGATGAGCTAAGCTGCCTCTCCATCCCATCCCTCTGCTCCCAACTGTGCCCAAAATACAAACTGTGCCCAGGAACCATTTAGACCATTCCATGTAATGCTCAATTTAGCTAATAGCTCCATTTGATTTCTGGCTATCTCAGGGATGTGTAACAATGTGCATTTACTTCAGAGCTCTCCTAATCAACTGTCATCAGTGGCCCAGCAGCAAGCAAATTATTATTTCTCTTTCCTCTCCTCTTGCCCCCACCCCCAGCCTGTAATTTCTCCATCTGCTAGCTAGAATAGATTCCAGGAATGAGATGTGAAGCTGTATTTTAGCCCCATACATAATTCTGGCTAATCTACATGTCCCACTGATTCACATGGCAAAGCCTTTTTTTAATGCATGATTCTTACAGCTATGTAGCAGAGTGAGAACCACTTCCCTGTATAGTCCAATCCTATAGACAATATCAGATAGGCGGGCAGCTGAATTTGTCAACACCAGCAGTGGGGCAACATCTTCTACCATCCTTGAAATCTGCAGGCTAGTTTAGGGAACTTAGGGCTGGATGCTTAGAATATAGAGTGTCTCCTCCCACACCTTTCTGTTCCTTCCTAGCAAGTCAGGGTGAAACAACTTAGGGGCTATACAGACTGTCCCTTTGGGGCACTCTGCTGCCACCTCTTTATTGGCCATATCAGGGCCACAGCAACCTCATGCTGTGGCCCTGATCTGGCATCCGGAGAGCGCAAAAAGGAGCCACAGAAAGTAAATCCTTTTTGTGCCCTCTAAGAGGTGCCATAGCCACAGCAGCGTGGCTTTATGACGCCTCTCCAATGCTGCATCATGTGGATGCAGCATTGGAGGGGCATCATCATGATGCATGACGTGTGGACCAGCTTGCACCAAAATGGCACCCGGGGGCGGGGTTAGGGAACACAGCATGCGGACACTGCACCGTAACTTCGCTCACAGACTGGCACAAAGTGCCTGTCTGTCAAGCCTCTCACTTCCATATAATGTAACACTGACCCTGATAAAGTGCTTGAGGTAGGTACAGCTGGCCTGTGTAAAACATGAGGAATCTGTTCCAAGACTGTTCACATAGAATGACTTTCACATATAATCTGAAACACCCCTCTTTTTTATTTATTTTTTTTTTAGCTAAGATGAATGACAAAGTGTTCTCTTTAGACGTTTTTTAGTTTCCAGTGAGATTCTAAAGTATGCTTCCACCAGAAACTGACCACAGAGTCATGCTAGAGGAGTTAGAAAATTCCTGGAGAGAACATATTGTTTTCAGTCATGTAGAACTGAAACTGTGTAATGCACATTTGTGTAGCATGCAGGCGTACCTCATTCTCTTTACCCAATTGTAATTTTTAAGGTCAATCAAGACATATGACCTTCTATGCATCATTAACATATTGGAATATATTTAGATATGCATGCTGGTGAAAAGGCTTATCCAAATGACTACAGTCAGGTTACATTAAGAGAAATCTTTAAGTGAAACTTGTTTTGTAGATAATTGTACATATTGTAATCATATTAGGAGAAATCTCACACAAGCATAGACCACTCGTACAGTTAGAGATCAAAGGAGAAACCTTACAGCAGCACCTCATACTAACACTGAAAGATCCAGTGTGTGTGTGTAGCACCTGTCAACAAAAGAACAAAATAAATATGTTGGAATTGTCTTATTATAGCCAGTGGCATCACTAGAGTTGGTGTTACCCAGTGTGGTAACTCATGGTGTTACCCCCCCCTCTTGACCTCCTCCCATTTCACAACATACAGAATGCTTAGTACAGTAATGCTTTTTTGCACTAATGTTACTCATGTTTGTATACACTGGACTATCAGAAAGCAAAGGTGTCATTATCTCAGCCACCCATGTAGACAATTTTGGATTTTGGAATATTTCAGATTTTGGATAAGGGATATTCGAGCTATGGTTCTCCACCTACATTTTATATTCACTGTGTTTGTTTGTTTTTTATTCCTAGTAACTTCTGCACATGAGTAAGAGGTCTGCAGCACTGCAAGTTCATGAAAATGGTGAAGCAGGCATAATCTTTCAAGGAGTAGGAGTAAACAGATTTTTTTTAAAGTCATAACACTAGTTTCCAAACCAGCCCCACCCCCAAAGAAAAACAACGAAAGTAGGCATAAATGTGCACAATTTCTCTAATCCTTTCAGACAATGTGACATTATAACACTTTTTGAACATATCTTCTGTACAAAGCTATCTAATTTACTTTGCATAGAATAAGACTGCATCTGGAAAATCCCGTAGAAATTGACTATGAAAATTAAACACATTATTCTTAGTATCTTTAATAAGAATATTCAGTAGAATCCTGGTACTAATTTGAATCTGAACTCATTTGCTCAAGCTGCTGAGTTCAGAGCTTTCATTTACAACTTGATGAGCTCAGTGTATGGATCAAATAACACTGATTTTAAGTGATGGACATTTAATGAACAAAGTCTTTTCTCATGGTTGATATGTTTCTATTATCATTTATTTGTTGACAATCTAGCTATACTAGTTATACTTTGTAGGCTATTGAATCACCAATAGCACAGTCTTGAACATCTCTTACTGAATTCAGGGGCCTTATTCCAGTGGATAAGCAAGTATAAAACTGTAGCCTTAATTTGTGAGGAGCTGATATCTGGAAAGAGGATTCTCCTCACATCTCTAATCTCTTACCCATTTGCATTAAATTGATAATTACAAAATTATTTTGAAGATGTACCACTTATGTGGTACGTCTTAAATAACCTATTGATGACCAAGAATATGACTAAACCTTCATCCATGATATTACAGAAATAGACTGAAGATAAATCAAAGTGCATGATTTATCACAAATATTTCACTTTCATGAATTGTTTTTCAGGAACATTATCAACGGTGTCAAGAAAACCTAATCTCTTCAGCAGTTTTGAGCACAGTCCATTACATTCTTTGCCTCTTGTCTTAAATCATCCTCACTTTTCCAATTGCCCTCTATTCTTCTCAGTGGAGCCATTAGATAGTGACATTTAATCCATTGTGTCAAGTGATGGGGTTTTATTTACTGATAAGTGTGATCTCAGTATCTCACAAATAGTGTTCTCCTGAGATCATGCTGTTCACTGTGTGAACCCTAATCCAGTGGAATTACCAATATGACTAAATATAGGATGACAAAAGGTCAAAGCCAGGGAAACAGGATTAGTAAACAGCATCAAATAAAAGTTAAGAGTCATACAAAAAAAAAAAATCCTTTAAAGTTTTTTTAAAAAAATCAACAGTTCTTTGAGGGCTTTTTTTTATGGATCTGGAGTCCAAAGACTTGCACACAGAAGCTAAGGAACCAGTGATGGAGACCCAGATACCACTGTTGAATTGAAGAACCTCAGGCCTAAGCGGCTTGAGGTCCTCAATCCAGAGCATTTCAAACCCAGGCCACAGTTATGCCTTTGGGGAACCCAAGCTAATACATCCACGACCAAGTTTTCCAAAACCCAAGGAGTGAATGCTTCTACACAGCTCATAAACAGAACATGATCTTTTGAAAAGACTAGAGTGCTAAACTCGGGGCCAGATGCCTGCCATTTAAAGCTCTCTGCCTACAGGGAAAAAAATAGATCCTTCAAAGAAAAGATATCAGTGTGATGTCACACCATCTTGGGGCAAGTTAGTCACTTGGATCTCTCCTTGGTACTGGAATACCAAGACCCCCCTGTTGCACTAATCCCCATGAGCCACTTCTTTTGGGAGAAGAAAACAGCAGCATGAAGGTAAATTTGGCAAAAAATATTCTTTATAGCTGTAGTTTTATCTCTGCACAATTATTGCCTAGAGACAGTTCTAGATAACTGGGGTCAAGCACTAACTCAGATGGTCAGTAATCTTTGTGGAACCCTCTCCGCCCCTTCCTTCTTTGTTATTTGTTTGTGGAAGGCAAATTGACTCTGGAAAGATATTTACTCATGCAGATGGAGAAATGGATGTGCTTCCATGCCAACAAAGAAACACAACATGTTTGTTTACTTAGAAAAATACAGTCTCTAAAACATGCACAAGCAATGAGCTTCTGCCTCTGCTGTAGTACCTTAATAATTAGTAATTGGGATATTTACCATGGCAAGATGGAGAAAACCAGTGGACTCCGCATATGTATAGTGAATTTAGTGTTCCGAGAAATATATTCACCCAGAGAATGTAAATACTTACCAATATTTTACTGAAGACAGCAAAACTGTGTTTCCTTGTACATATATCCCTCTTTATTTGTACTTCTTATTTATTTGCCTTCTGAAAGGAAAAAAAAAGATTGACTTCCTGCCCTCTCAAAGTAATAAAGTAGTTTCAAATTTGAAGAATATAAAGCCCTAAAATCCCTGGCCTTATGTACTTCTCTGTCCTTTCCTAATTTCTAGTTACCTAAAACCAATCTTGTCATAGTTTAATTATGAATATCAGTTAAACTGATCAAGGTAGAAAGAAAAGTGGGTTGTTCACCAGGCCCACTTATGGTCTTCCAGATGTTTCTAGGCAATTCATCCTATTATTCTTCACCACTGGCTATGCAAGGTATGACTGTCCAACAATATCTGGAAGGCTGCAAGTTGCCCTTTTGTGTTATAAAATATTGTCCCTCCAGCATAAAGACACGAGTCATAATGCTGGATGAAAAGAGTCATAACTTTATGGTATAGTATCATGAGCCAGCAATGGAAAGAAACCTAGAGTATGTGCAGATTCCCTTAGGATGTACTCACTCTGCAACAACAAAGCAGACTGACACCACTTTAACTGTTATGGATCCGGCCTATGAAATCCTGGGATTTGTAGTTCAGTGAGGTATTCAGCCTGATCTGTCAGAACTTTCCAGTGCCTCACCAAATTTCAAATCCCAGGATTCTGTGAGATAGAGTTCTGGAAGTTAAAGTGCTTTCAAACGTCTGTATTTCTGCTGTTACATTACTACATAGCAGAGACGCCAAAACAACTGTTGAACAATGGACTTATGCACATTGGGATGCTCATCACATTGGTGAGATGTGCACTGAATCATTTCTGATGCACATGAAGCACTCTTACTGGTGTCCTGTTAACACACCTTCACAATTCACTGACAGGGTTTCTTAGCTTTTTTGCTATGTAGCTAAGTATATGTAAAGTTACATAACATAAATGGTGATATAGGATTCAAGTAATAGTTTGGAATGTAATCTTAAAATATATCCAGAAGTAGGTCATTGAACCTAAATTTTACTTTCTGAAACAATGCCTTTGTTGGTCCTGGAAGATGATTCTACCGTTACTAATTATTTTCGTACAGTTTCATCATCTTCCTTTCATAGTGATATTTTATATCAACAGGATTTTCTGAAATTTTATTATTTCATTTTAATTTTATTGTTTTTATTATTAATTTTTTTGCATCCTTAGTGGAAACCAGACAGAAAAGGGAACAACTTCCATCTCCTTTCTGATTCACTTGAGAATTCAGAATCTTGTCAGAACGCATGAAAGAATTTCCTGGGACAAGTGCATTTAACTGTCTCATGCTGTTTTGCTCAGCTGAGTAAAAATGTATTCTAGGTGAGGCCACAGATGGGAGTTTTGAAGGGCACAGTGAGTCAGTCCACCACCAAGAATCCAGCTACTTTATATGCTCCATTTCTGAGCAAAATGCACATGGAGATCTTATATTACATCCAATAGGTGTATGGCAAATTATAGTTTGTGTGAGGTTCAGTTATTTATAACTGGTTGTTTGTGTTGAACTTTGCTATAAACAAATCAGGGACATGTTTAATAGTGATTCAGAAAAAAATGTTTTGATTGGCTATTAGTTAGATGGCTTTATGAAAGGTGACATGCATAATAAGTTAACAATATTTTATCACTGCTCTTAACATCTCTCCCTAGCAAGGACATATATCCCAGGTGGATCTCAACTACCTTTCAAAGAAATGAAGAACTGAGTTTATAATTTGAACAATTTAGGCCAGGAATGACCAACCTTTTCATATTAATTGTGTAATAATCTTTTTGTGACACACACTAGCAGCAGATGAATACAAAGCAGAAGTAGAGGAACCTACCCACCCCTCTTTTCCTCTGTCACTTACCTTCTTTCTCCTCACTTAGCAGGTGACTCCAAGAGGAATAGATCAATCTGAGCAGATTATTTGCTGAGTGGTGTTGGAATTGGAACAAGGACTACATGAGTTCAGGCTGATGGCTTATATATAGCCTTAACGTTTTAGGTTGTCCACCTCTGGTTTGGGGTAAATTTTTGAAATGTGCTTTCAGTTGCATATGGCTCTCAAAGATTTTTACTGTAGCCACCAAGACTATCATAAGACTATCATTCAGAGACAGTACATGCTGATAAATGATTCTCTCTGGCCTCTGATAGAGAGAAGAGCAGTCAGGTGTAGTTTCATTGTGCCCTGGCCCACTGACTGGTGAGAGCCCATCCCTCCATGTTCCAACTGTCTCCTCTGATGTTGCCTTTAAGGGAGAGAAGAACAGCCAGCCACAGTTCCATCATGCTTTGGTTCCAGTGACTAGTGAGAAGCCCACCCTCCATTCCAAATGCCCCTGTGTGGCCTCTGAGGGGGAGTAGATAAGTGATAAAAGGGGAACCATGCCATGACCATGCCATGACTTAGACTGGAGAAGGACTCTCTTTGGACCATGAGTGTATGGCAAAGTGATGGGATTTGAGATATTGAGACCCATTAAGAAAGAACCCATCAACACCTAAAGATGCAGGAAAGGGCTAGGAACAAACATTTGAGATGTAATTATGTTGAGAAATGGATCATGCTTGCCCTGATTACTAATTGTAACTATTCAGCATGCAGCACTGAAGACTTGTTAAGTCCAAACTGTGGCTTTATACACTCCATATCTAGCTACATTAGTTCTAGGGATCTGATCACAACATTAATAGATAAAGATCTTAGACTGTCATCTTGAGAACCAAGAAAGAAAAAGAAATCCAAGAGGGACAGGAAAAAACAAAACAAAACAAAAAGAAATAATGAAAAAGAAGAGGAAAAAGAAATGAAGAAGTACATATGATCAAACAACAAAAACTTTGTCTCTGCCACTAAAAATATATATTCCCCCCCCCCCTTTATTCATGTATGTTTCTCTCCTGCCTTTTCCTTCACTGGGCTCAATGGGTTCTCCTCCTTCTCATCCTACCATCACAACAATATTGTGAAGTTAATTAGTCTGAGAGAGTATGGCGGAGTAGGTCATCAAGTGAGTTTTCATGGCTCACTGGGGACATGAGCATGGATCTTTCACTTCACAGTCACACTTCACCAGCCGCTAAATGATAGTGGCTCCCTTGTGAAAAATAAGATGATCAGAGTTGCTTTTACTGTTGGTTCATCTAGAAGATAATTTCCTTTGCATAAGGTAGCATTTGATATCCTTCGTTCGACTATACACATCAGAGCATAAACAAGTAAGAATATCTGAAGAATTCTAGGAGGAGGAAGAGATGCCAGGGAAATTTTATTTTTAGGATGAACTGAGCTGTTCCCCACCTCTCAAATTAATATATCTGTGACTAGCTAATCATCTGATTTCATCAGTGGAAGTAGTTTTTTTCTATCTAAAGAAGACTACAACTATTCCACACCATGGTTGTGTTTACAATTGCTGCGGCAAATTCATCACCTTGTGGTCAACCTTCTGGTGGGTCTCAGACAGCAAAGATGTAATCTGTCTAAATGAAGCCTAAATACCTTGATAGAACCTTCCAGAGCTTATGTTCCATTGACGTAGGAGTTTATCACACAGGGCACTTACCACTGCCCGAACGCTGCCCAAGTGTTTCCCAAACGTTTCAGAAGCGCCGGAGGTGGGATCATCCATCGCACTTCTGAAACATCATAGAGGCTTCCTGCTTTCCTTCCATAGCGGAAGCATTCATGGAGAATCCTCAGAAAAGCTATTTTTATTAACGGGATCTTTCATTAATAAAAATGGCTTTTCTAAGGCTTCCCCACAAACACTTCCATGACAGAAGAAAAGCAGGAAGCCTCTATAATGTTTCAGAAGTGTGACGGGTGATCCCACCTCTGGCATTTCTGAAGTGTTTGGGAAACACTTGGGCAGAGTTTCAGCAGTGGTAGGTGCCCTGTGTGATAAACTCCATAGTCTTCAATAATGCAATAATCCAAATCACAATGGGGCAACAGACTGGGAATCTATGGAATGCAAAAGTGAAAAGGTGAAATAGAGTGACTGACCCATTTTTATGGGAAACAAAAGCCTTTTCTCAAAACCCAATAGGTATTGTGTGTGTGTATGTGTGTGTGTGTTTGTGTAGGGGGGCAGGGAGAGTATCAGATTTCTTCTATGTCTAATACGGTTATGGAACAGGAAGGGGTATAATACACCTTTAGAAACAATTGGGTTTTGCACTTTACAATTTTCTGCTTCTCTTTGTACGCTTCACTACTGGAGACATCTGAATGAAAGGGGACAGTTTCTTTCTTCAGAACTCATCCATTCTCATTCTTCCCCTTCATTGAAAGCATAAATACAACTGTTAGACAATGTATTAGAGAAATGTAATCTCCCCTGTCCCTTTGCAACCTGTTCATTCACATCTTACAAGTTTTCTGCATCCTGCTTGTTTAAAATTATTCCCCAAATATTTTGCACCAGTAAGTTTCTCTCCCCAAGTGTTTGCAAAAATTTCATGATAAAATATTGAGCTGTATTTTATGGTCAGGACTGGGAACAAGACCAGATGTGGTGGTGGTGGTGGGAGGGGGGGTTGGGGGGATGGAGACCTTAGCAACATCTACCATGGGGAGGCAATGAATTCATAACTGTTGAGTACACTACCTCTTTTCAATTGTTTCCAAAGCTTGTTGAGTAAGTAACAGCAATTATCCATACACACAGACCCATCCAGTTTCATTATCCTCCTACATATCTTTGGTTAGAGACTCACAAATGTATCAGGAAGGCTTTAAATACTACAGGGGATGAACCACAAGCAGGATACCACACAGTTGGCTCATGGTATCCTGCCCATATGTTTAGACTCATTACACAAACACATGGACAAGAAAGATCAACAGATGATCAAGCTACTGAACAAAACAATAAGACATTAAGCAAAGACTCAGTGAAAATGAAGAAGTGATGGTGGTGGGATACTAACTGTAACTTTGATGGACTCACATAATTTCCCCCCTAAGTACTGTCTCGGAGCCTCAGAGAATGGCAATGGCAAATCTCCTCTGAAGAAACTTGCCAAGAAAACCCCATGATACATTCGCCTTAGGGTGAAAAATACATTGGAAATGACTTGAATGTACTCAGCAACAATGACAATAGCTGCACAGTTGATTTGATTTTTCCATAAACAATGTTCATAGCTGTTCATAACAATGCAAGAGAGAGTGATGATTATGAAGAAGAATTCCTATTGGGGGGAAATCAGGACGGTTTCATAACAAGTGCCTTTATATCTCCATCAATAAGGCTGTATATCTTCTCTAGTATCAGAGAAAGAGGCTATATATCAGTTCTGTTATCAGAGGCAGAATGTATCGATTGCAGAGAAAAATGAGATGGAGGCTACAGATACACTCATGTCCTGTTCAGGGCTTCCCATGGACAACTGGTTAGTTGGTTGGCTTGTGCATAGAAAGAAAATTGGACTATCTTTGATCTGGTATAGTTTATCTTTTATGCATAATAAAGCATCAATAATAAAACAACTAATGATTTATTAGTAACAGAAGTGGAAATGAATATCCTTATATTTTGCTAGCTAGCAGGAGGGAGAGAATGCAGCCCTTCAAAAAGTTTTCGAGTGAAGGAGGTCTGGTGTCATGTGATGTACTGATATGGAGAGAGTAAATTATCTTATACTTGTGGTACACCAACCACAAAACTCAAACAAAATCTATTTTTGCATCACAGTTCCAGCTGTGCTTTTGTTTCTGCCAAAGGCTATTTACCTGAGAAAAGTAAAGGGAAGGATAAGGAATTTGGAGACTCAGAGAAAGGCAATTTTCAGGGGAATTTTTAAAAAATAAAATAAAAATAAAGCAATATCCTTTTTGAGTTCTGATCCATCATGTTTTGTTTTCACTTGCAAGCAACAAGAGAAAAATGCTGCATTTGTATTGTGAGAAGAGAAGGTGTCGATAGAAATCAAAGGCTTTCTACAACATTGTCACAACGCTTCTTTTGGTGAGTCACCTCTTCTCCCCACTAGTCTCTTCATTTGAATGATTTTTTTTTTTTTTTTTACTGTATCAGACTCATGGAAAAGTTTTGAAAGTTGGCTCATTTTTATTATGGTCAGACATGTGTCGGGATGGGGATGCTGTTTTCAAAGCAGTTGAGGCTATAACACAGTATATTTTTTTTCTTCCTTTTTGAGAAGAAACTGACAGATAAACACACACCTAAGTTCTAGAGCCTTGAACTGAGTGCAGAGAAGACTAAATGGTAATAAATATCCACACGGAAAGCATTAAAAGTAGCTGTTGATAATGAAGAAACAATAAGTTTTTTTTAAGGTACAAGTGGATCATCTGCCAGAATCCCCTATTAAAAATATCTATACCCTTGGAGAAAAAGCCTAAAGAACCAAAAAAGTAGCTTGGCTTTTCGCTGTGCAGTGTGGTCTACTTTGTGTGCCTTGAGGTGTGTTCGCATAGGTCAGGTGGGATGTGTTTGCTTTACTCATACCATAGCTAGTACCTGCAAGTTTTATGTATTTGAGGGCAGCCTTCCCCATCCTAGTACCACCTTAGTCATGCCCAAATGCAAGTATAGGGAATGAGATGTTAGTAAATTAAAACGTTTTGGGCTCAGAAAAATGTAGCTCAACAATAGCTGGAGAGCTACCAGTTTTTCATCACTGGTTTAGAGAGATCTGTCTGGACTGATTCCTCATCTTTCTGTGTTGCAATATCCAGTAATATAATACAATACACTCTTCTTCCACAAAAGAGTATGAAATCACAGCAGAACTGAGGAGTCAATCACTCTCTTCACTGCAGCGTCCTCTGCTCACCAAAAACTGTCTAAGGAAGCCTAGGAAGCTATCAGTGCCAGTGCTGTGTGGTGGGAAATGGACATGGGGAGCAGAAATATTCTACAGCAATCACCAGGTTGACATTAGGTCTACCCCATGGACTACATTGTCCACACAATGTAAGATAGCGACTGTGAATCATCTTTGTCTCCCCCTTTTTCTTGCCCAAGTCTCTTCAGCAATTTATCTTGTGGCAGGAAGAATATAGAAGTGAAAAGGTACAATATGATTCTTAGTAAAGGAGAGCATCCCCCTGACCCCACTGTGAGAATCACCATCTTCCACCAGTTCCATCCTGTATGAAGCAGGAGGTTGGACTTAATGGCCAATGAGGCTCCTTCCAACTTTGTGGCTTTTTCTACATTGCCCAGGATACTCTGGTGCAGCCAGAGTATCCTGGCCTGGAAGCTACCCTGACCTGCCTTCATTATCTTGGTCACCATTTCTGTGCCACAGTGGTTGTCTGCATGGGTGTCCTGCTGAGTCATGTAGCATGTTATGCTGTCACTTTTGAGGTCAGAATGAGGTGTCCATTGATAGTCACATGTTGGGTGTCTCATTCTGACCTCAGAATGAGCAACCCATGGTGGCAGCAGAGGCACTGGGCAGGCCAGTGGGACACTTGTGTAACCCATCACCACAGTATGGGAACAGAGGGCTCCGAGTCTTCCTGGAAGATTTGGAACAACAGGTAAGTTTTAAAAATCATTTTGACCATGTTATGTCCCAATTCTGGTGAAGGACATGCCAGACATCATCTGGACTGCTCTGTCATGTGCCTGCTTGAGAGTCCAGCTTCTGAGAACCACCCATTAGGCAATCTCTTGAGAGTCCAGCTTCTGAAGCCCCCTGAGTGATCCACAGGAGGAGGTGGCAGAAGAGATAACAACTCAAGAAAGGAAAAGGCAGCATCATCTGGAACAGCTCTACTCCCTCTCTCACAGGTGAAGTAAGAGAATGTGTGCACTCAACAGGAACAAACCTTCCTGAATTATAGTCTGCAAGTAGGAAGGGGCCAAGTCAGCATGCTTTATAAGACAGGGATTTTTCCTCTTGTACAGTTCATTTGTGCAGTTTCCTAAGAACTTCTTAGATGTTGTTTATGCTGGATGCTGGAAACAAACTGAATTTCTTTGTAAATTCTGCAGTTACAGTGAGACCTGAACTCTGAGATTTATGACCCGGGACTGTTTCTTGATTTTGTTACCTGCTACTGTGGCCTGTGTGTGTTTAGGATTTACAGCTTTGGACCCTGGACTGTTTGATGTTGAATTCTGCTTGCTCATTTGGTTTCTAAACTCCTGGTACCCTGCCTCCCAATGCAGTGTGAAGACAGTATATGGCCACATCAGAGCCAGGTTTGGGCTGTGTGTTGTCCGAACAGGTTGACACCAGAATGGGGGTGGGGGAAACAAGCCTTTTGACCCATTCAGATAACACCTAAGATTCTATGAAGGGAGTATCAGCAATTGTGGATTGGAGAGAATAATTCCTCTAAAGCTGGGGTGAGGGATGTGTGGCCCTCCAGATATTATTGGACCGCAAATCCCACAAATCTTCAAAATTGGCTATCCTGGCCAGGGATAATGAAGGTTACAGTCCCACAAAATCTCAAAGAGGGCACATCCTCTAGTCCATTTCAAAGATCACAGCTTCAGGACTGAAGAGGACTACTGAGAAGCCATGGTATCTATACAAACCCTAAAATATCCATCTCCTAACTTTTCTCTTCATAGTGTTTGCAAAGGTCGCATTCTGGAAATTTTAGAAGCAGAGCCTGTCTTTTTCTATTTCTGCATTCCCTTTGCCATAAAATGTATAAAACCTCTGCCAAAACACAGTAATACACAAACAAACCCTGACTTCTTCTTCTCCCCACCCCTAGCTCTAATAAAAATAAATTCCAAAAAAGCCATTTTCCCCTCCTTGTGTCTCAAAATCTCACCCCTGGAAACAACATGTAAGAAGTTCTTAGGAAACTGCACAAATCAGCAGATTGCTAATGGGATACAGAACATAGCTCAGCACAGACAGAATGCAGAATAATTGCAGTAAGAAAGCTTTCTAGAAGGATACCTTCTGTCTAACAATAGTCTTCTAATTTCCTTTCGGGAGACATTTAGGTCAAAATTATTCACATAAATACTAGGCTTACTCAAACTTGCTAGCAGAATCTTTTCCCCTTGAAATCTCCCCCATCAAAAAAGTAGGTGGAAATAATGGTGGGTCAGGGTATTACCAATGTTAACCCTGAGGCTCTTCCCAGCCAGCACTGGTGAATGGCTGCATTCTATTCCACTGGGAACAAAACAATCTCATTACTGGTATCTGTAGCATTGTCACCTAGGGAATTATAGGAAATTGTGGTGGTAATTACCAGTAGCTGCTGCATGCAAGAAAAGAGATCTACTTCAACTGCTCAATGGAATTGGTGTTGATGGTGATTTTTTTTTGGGAGGGGGGAGGAGGGAATACAAGAAAAAAGGAAACACTTCATGGTGTGTAGTATTGTTCCAGGTATCTAGAAGTCAGAGGCCACCTTCTGAATCCAAAACCAACAAATGTAATATGTTGGGATAGCATTATTAAAATAGGACCTTTTGGTTATGAAGTAGATGTCCCCAATGCTCAGTAGGGGGACAAGAAGATGTCTGTGACAGTTCAGCATGGTGAAATTATATAATGGCATTTTTGCAAGCACTCATGTGTTCAAATGAAATTTTTAGCCAAGTGCTGGGAGAGGAAAAATTACTATATTACAGCCAGTGAGCTGTAATATCCTGATCCCCAGAATTTGTGGAATTTTCTTCCCTGTCTCTGCTGAACTCTGCTCTGCAGTTCTGCAAATCTCCTTTGTGAATTACAGCCCAGCCCTCTTTATTAGTGTTTGCATCAGTCATTGTTTGGAATCTGAGTTTGGTGCAGCTCTGTTGATCATATAGAAAGGTAATTATATTAAGTTTCTAGATTTTTTATTTTTACAGGATGAATTGGCAACCGTCTATTGGGTAAAGAGGGGTGTGTGTCTTACCTTCACTCTGTGGAAAGGGGAATGAGAGTGGAGGATGAATGAAAGATCTTAAAAACTTATCTGCATTTGAATTCTTTGAAATAGGTTCATGCTTTGTATCAAAGTCACCTAAAAGCTATTGAGGAAGACCAATGATCAAAACACATTCAGTTAGTGTACAGCTTAACTTCAAGATGTAATAGTGTCATGGAAGACCTTGAAAGAGACTTCTTTTCTGTCATGGATAAACCCAAGTTTTGGAACATTCTTCCCAAGGATGTTTGACTGGTGCTTACGATGAAAACTATTTAGTGCCAGGTTAAGACATTTTGTTGTTTCTTCTGGCATTTTATATAGCTTGTTCCCCACATACTCTTTAGTTTCAAAATTTTGTTAGCTCTCAATGCTACTGTTTGAGTGTGTGAGTGTGTGTGTGTGTGTGTGTGTGTAATGATTGTACACTAGCCTGATATCCATTTGTATGAAGTATGGCTTTGATTTTTTTTAAAAAGAAAATACATGTAATAAATATGAGAATTTTTATTGCTTTTGAAAGGTATTGTGTGAATAAATTGTTATTCTTGTAAGAGTTACTACTAATCTTAGCTCTGAGTTTCTTTCAGTCTTTCCTCTTCTTCTCATACTGACAGAGATATCTATAATAGAAAAATGTCACCCAAAGCCAAGGGAATAGAGCACAGAAAATCAGTTCAGTTCTTCTCATTCATTAAAGCTATCTCTCCATATCAAGCACAACGTTCTTCCATCTGCCACTCAATTCACTCTTGTAGTTCTTTGGTGAATAAGAGAAATGCAACTATTGGTGCTGTTACAGCAAAGCACCATTAATAAGGTATTGCATTCACTATGGGATAGGGAAAGGGGAAGGAGGGCAAAAAATAAAAACCAATCCATCCCATACATGAAAAGACAAAGAAAGCATTTCAAGGGAACATTTAACATGAAGCAACCTGTAGAGTGTTCTCTGCTCCAATAGTAAAATATGGTATACCAAAAAAAATTCCAATTTGATATCTTGACCTGCAGGGAGGTAAAGGTCACATCCACAGTAAATAAGCCTATTTTCTTGGAATATATATATCATGAAAACTCTGTGCAGAAGAGATTATGCACAAACCAAAAACCATCCAGCAAAAAGAAAAGAAAGGAAATTCAAGTAACATCAAAGGGAAGAGTGACAGGATGTGCCAAGGATAGGCATGAAGGCAATAAACTAGAGAACATCAAAACTGAAATATAATCAAAAGCTGTCAGACTAATGTTAGCATTCAAAAAATGCCAGTCACCTGAAAACCAGAGGGATTTCTGTGGCTAGATACTAAACCCAGAACAGCCTACTATGCGTGAGGACAGCCAAAATTAACTTTACAGTCGCTGGTGGCATTTTAGATCCTAAGAAAAGCTTGAGAGGGAAAATGCATGCAAAAATTTTAGAAGTACTTTAGATTGCTGTGTGTGAACTAAAGATGTACAAGTCTATGCTATTATTATATCACAGAGTTGGGGAAAATAAACTGACTAGAGTAACCTCTGTCTTGAAAGAAGAGATAAATGAGAAATTGGATTCACCATCCCATCTCCCATATTTACCCAGTTTGCATCTTCCAAACCCAAACACAGAATTGAATGGAATTCAGGGTTGGAAATCCCCAATGCTGGATACATTCTGTAGGAGAAAGTGTATCCAACAATGTGTGTCCATTTAGTGTGCACAAACATATTTTAGTTAATGGATGCATATATCTAGCAAATGTATATGTTTCAAGAAGAAGAGGAGGAGGAAGAGGAAGAGATGTGGAGATTTATATGACGATAACAAGCCTCATACAAACGTGGCAATTGAGGTTGGTAATAGAAATATGATGTCATGGCCAGTCATGAGGAGGATTCAGAGGACGATGAGGAGGACTTGGCCCCTCAGGTGCAGGGGGAACCTGAGGCTGAGATAGGCCCCAGCTCTGTCCTGCCAGGTCCCAGCTTTGCTCTCCCAGGTCCTGGAGAGTTGGCTCAGCCAGGCCCTAGCCCTGTTGTATCACCTCCAGTGGACCCTGTGGCTCAGCAGCCCAGTCTTTCCCTAACAGAGGTTCCAGGCATGGGAGACATAGAGGAGCAAGATACTGAGGAACCTACCTTCAGCCAAAGAAGGACTGAAAGGGCGTGTCTTTGGTGTTCCCAAAAGTTAGCTGAGAACCACTCATTAATCACCCAGCAGCTGTGATAAGGAGCTGGCCTGATATAAACACCTGGCAAACACTGAGCCTCTTTGTCAGAATCTATCTGCATTCCTTTGGTGAAAGCTGCTCTCTCTGACTTTGTTGCCGGACTTCTTGCTTCCTAGACCTGGGATAGACCTAGAGCTCTTGACCTTGGACCAGACTCACTGACCTATTTTCTGGTACTCTTGACCCTGGACTGGATTTGTGGAACTGCCCTCTGGAACCCTGGATGCTAGACTGGCTTTTGGTTTTGCTCTATTGGACACTGGACTGGTATTGTGCTTTTGGAACTGTTTCTTTGCTGCTATAAAGCTTTGCTTTTGTTTACCTTTGCCTGGCACATTCTTATCAGCTGTCTGTTGGCAGCTTTCCCAGACAGATGAGGACTTGGTGAGATCAGGTTTGACCTATGCACTCATCCCTACCTTAGAAATTTTCCCATATATTTAAAATATCCACAAGAAATACCAATGCAACTTTAACATATCTAAGGAAAGAGTTTTCTATAACCTTTCCAGGACACTTTTTCCTCAGATGCAGCCAAATTGGGAAAGTTACTTTTTAAACTACAATTCCCACATCACAAAACCAGCACGACCAGTTTGGCCATGCTTACTGGAGATTTCTTGAGAGCTGCAGCCCAAAATAGAAAAACCAAGGCACCTTTTTTTTAAATGATGGTGCATGAAGTGCAGTTATTTTATTTTTGCAGAGGACCAGAAAGGAAACACAGAAATTTGGAAATAACACGCAACCTAGCTTAAGGGATGTAGGCAAGGTTGACCTGTTCTTTGACAGAAAGGAATGACTCTAACCTACATAGCTCTCCTGATTAAAACTTTGTAGCGAAGTCCAGAAACAATGAGGGAAACAAAGGGTGTGGCAGCTGAGACCACTTGGTTCAATGTTACAGAGAAAATCACAAGCCTGGATTGCTGCCATCACCATCACCTTCCTTATCTTTAGTGTTTCTGGGCCCAGCTGAGACCCAAGCACATTAGGGGTAAGAAAAGTCCTCGCAGCTGCTGAAGCTGTCCTGCTTTCAAGAGAGCTAGGAAAAGTCAGTTTTTTGATCAGAACACCCATATTTCTATACCATTTCATATCCCCCACCTATCATCACCTGTCCTCATGTATTCCTAAGTAAGCATAAGGGGAGGGGAACACCAGAGGGCAATATTGGGAAGATTTAGGACTGATTTTGAAAGAGAAGATTTGGGGATAGGGAATACTCAGCCCTCATAATGCCTGGTGTTTTGACCAGCACTTCAACCAATATATATATATATATATATATATATATATATATATATATATATTTATTCCTCCTTTTGCTTCTTCCACTGATCAGGACACACCAAATAGAAGAAGATTATATACTCCAGAAATGCATGCCCTATAGCTAGAAATAAGTGTGTGTGTGTGGAGAGAGGGGGGGTTAATATTTCAGAGTTTTCCAAAAAGGCACCATAAAACAGCAATATATATATATTAGTAGCCTGATCTGTTTAAACTTGAAGTTAATTAGGTCATGATCTCAAGAGTTAATTTATGCTATGATCCTAAGCATACTTGCTAGAGACTACATCCAATTAAAGACAGCTCTCCTTACGTCCAACGCACTCACATAGAATTGTGATGTCAGGTGAAACCAGTGGAAGATGTTTATATTTTCCCTCTTTTACTACTTTGCATCCTCAGGATGCAAAAAACATTCTTATGCTCAAAACGTCGGCATGTCTTGGCAAAGCAAAGGACTACAGAGAGAAAATTGAAACTATTTTTTCATATTTCAGGAATTTGGGTTTTTTAAAAAAATATGCTAAAAAGATGGAGCATTGTGCAAAAAGACATTTCTGTGCAGAATTTTTTTTTATATATACAGAAAAAAATGTTCCCTTTTGCAATACATTCAAGCTTTTGCATGAATGATTTCCCCCCACAAAACTGCCCAGGTGTTTGGGGGGGGGGGATTATTTCCAATATGCTATAGTGTTCTTAATTTTAGCCAGTGATGAGAAAACATTTAAAATTATTCATTCTTACATTCAAGGGTAAAATAAGTGAAGCAGTTACAGTCCTACTTTTATTGTACCATGCTGTGTTTCAAACTGCTTTAAACTGTTCCCTCCATATGTAAAAGATGTTTGTCAAATAACATGGTGAAATGCTATCTGACACCCCCTAAACCTAGTCATGTAAATCTATTACTTTTTATTATTTAGTAAAATAAAATTTAGCTTTAATGCCATTAATGATCAAATGCTCAATCTCAGCTCAGTGCTTTTATATTTATTAGGCAGTATATTGTAAGACAGGAACAAATTTGTAATGAAAACGGGAGAGTGGATATTCCAGAATGGCAAGATCATACCTCTGTCCCCTGCCCAAATAATGGGGCCTTCAGGAGCATAACATGAATAGCTTCCTAGCACCAACGCCATCAATATTTTGCTTCAGTGATCATATTTAGGCTACTACTAGAGAAATTGATCCTGTCACTCCTTGAGGATAACTACAGAGGGCATCATTTAGTTGTGCATTGTACTGAGAACATTGACCAGTCTCCCGTAGGAGCTCGGTTTCTCTCAAAGCAGACACCTTATTATTGTTTTGCAACAAAATATAGAGAGCTCTGTCTTTCGCTTCATTAATGTTACTTTTGGCAGACTGAGAAAAAAAAGTGGAAATGGATACTCTGAAGTATGGTGCAGCATCTTTTCTCACCTTCCTCTGATTAAAGATAGATGCAACAGAAATTATTTTTCTGCCTTTTTCTGATAGTGACATTTTGCAAGTACGTTGGAGGGTTGTAGTCACCAGGGAACTGACATGCAGAAGTCGCTTGAATACAGCTATGCACATAACAGCTATGGTAAATTTGGGCATAATGGCCCTCTCTTTTCTTTTAGCTGGGGAATAAGTGTCCAGTGTATTTCATACTGCAGTGGTACTGGCAACACTTGCCAAGTGAAACCTGAGTAATTTTTTTGCCTTAGATTTCAATGGATGCTGGTTTTAACACATCTTACTCAGCACTTTGTTGTGCCATACTTAGTGATCTGTGTATCAGAAATCAACAAACAGAGGATTGAGGACACATTTCTGGCAAGGAAAGCTTGAACTTGGCCATGAACTGTACATGAACTGTACAATGAGAGGCAAACAAATCTGCTAAAGAAAGAAAGAAAGAAAGAAAGAAAGAAAGAAAGAAAGAAACAAACAAATCAGACCCTAAACAGGAAGAGATCTGAATAAATTAGGTGTGTTTTTAAACTTTTCCACTGAATATAATGGTTATTCTTCATTCTAGGAATGTTTTCAGGGGTATCATAATCCCAAGCATCTGATCCTTTACCCTAGGAATCAGCCCTTACAGAAAAAGGTGTGGTTCTTCCAAATCTCTGCATTGTTTCCTGAACGTAGGAGAAATCTCCTGTTTTTGACTGTATTTGTATAAAAATTGAATACTTACTATATTTTTAAAAAGTCTGTAGTTTAATTAAAGTGTAATGTTGATCTTTTGTATGTTTTATCTAAGTTGTATTTCATTTTATAATCCACTTTGATGCCTGGTTTGGGAGAAATGTAGATATTAATAACCTATAACAACAACTTAGCCTATTGTCACAGCCTATTAGTTTTGTGCATGCATCCAGTTTTTCACATGTTGGAATATTTGGGCCTGAGATACATCATGGACAGTCTGTCACATAGCCAAACAAAATCTTTGGCTACTTTCTGTACAATGTTTTGGCTATAAGTTAGTATATAGTGCTTATACTTCAGTCCCCCACCCCCAGCCTTATTATTGGCCATGATATTTTGTTGTTAACTGTCACCAAATCCACTTGGACCCATTATAATCCTATGAATGAGAGACCTCCTAGTCACCCTGTCATCAACAGCCCTGCTCAGGTCCCACAGACTCAGGGTTTTGGCTTTCCTGACTGAGTCTATCCATTTGTAAAGTGGCCTTCCTCTGCTGCCTTCTACCTTCCAAAGCATTACTGTCTTTTCTAGTGAATTGTGTATTCTCATTGAGTCATCTTGGCATTTTGGGAGAGTTCAAGCTTTATTTGCTCTATACCCAATTATTTGTCTTTTTAGAAATCCAGTATATCTGCAAAACGCTTCTCCAGCACCACACTTCAAATGAGTTGATATTCTTCTTATCAGCTTTCTTCCTTGTCCAGGTTTCACAACAATACATATATGACATTGTGAGAATTGTAGTTAAAAAGTAACTTTTCCAATTTGGCTGCATCCCAGGAAAAAGTGTCCTTATAGAAAACTCTTTCCTTGAATGTGTTAAAGTCGCCTTGGTATTTGTTGTGGACATTTTAAATTGCCAGTTTGAATATTTTCTGATTCTGTGCCAAAAGCTGTGCAGTATTTACTTTCCATGCTGAAAGTGGTGTAGCTTCCAGAAAACTATGCAGTTTGCTGGGCAAGCTATACAGCTTTCATAAAAAAATAACCCACAGTTTCCCATTATTGTAGGGAGAAGGGATTCCAGGTGTCTCAAAGCTACAGGATAAAACACTATTTCCTTGATCCTAACACCTATTGTGAATCAAAAAATTGAGATTTACCATCCCTATACCAGTGCTGAAGTAAGGTATCCAGATTAGATTTGGAGAAGGTGTCCTTTAGTCTTTTACACCCAATAGGGGTGGATGGATATCATACTATAAACAAAAATAAAATTCCAATGCAATCAGACATCATATTCTCAGTACAAATCTCATCTGTCTCCATATTTCAGTTTTTCTGTTTGAAGGAAACCAGGATAACTTTTCATCTGGAAAGTACTTTTCCTAGAGCAAATCAGGCCTGATGTTTCGCTAGAAGCCAAGAAGAGTAAACTGAAGCTGTTGTACTTTGAATATATTAGGAGACATCATGACTTACTTGAAAAGAAGATAATGCTTGGTCATGGAGAGTGCAGCAGAAAAAGAAAGAGAACACATACAGCATGCAAAGAATTAATCATTTAAGCCACAATCCTAAATCTTGGGGCTCTTGCAGTTCTCATTTGTAGAGTTGCCATAAATCAAAGTTAACTTTAGAACAAACAACCACCACCAAAATGAAGAAGTACTTATATTTATTTCAGTTTTTACTGTGACTGGTCTGGTGACCTCAGGGTGAGGACTGGCAGATCCAGAATAAGTTATGCAAGTGGAACAGGCTAGGTCTTCCACAGTTAATCCATAAGGATTACCTCCTTATTGGAGAATATCTGTCTTCAACTGTAAAATATTAATTACCTGACCATGTTAATTTCTGCCAGGCTTTGAAGTATGGCAAATCATTCCCAAGTATGTGTTGGGTTACAAGTTGCTTTTACACAGGGCTCTCTTTCACACTCTCTCTCTTCACCTGTGTGTGTGTGTGTGTGTGTGTGTGTGTGTGTGTGTGATACAGAGAGAGAGAGACCCGCTGTCAGCAGAGTTCTGCCTTCAGTACGCTTGCATGTTAGCTTCAGACTGAATACTTAATAGTTTCTCTTCCTTTCTTTTTAAAGTTGAGAACATAGCTGAGAATACTACTGATGAAACACGGAACATAGATCTTCAGGTTCCTTTTCTTCTAGTCTTTGAAATATGAAGCGACGATTCTTAATCTTTCTGTTTATCTACAGAAACATAGATAAGGGGGAATTGTCTTTGCCAGCATTTACAACAGAATGAAAAACTATTTATCATTTAATGAAAAGAAACTCTTCAAATTTCTCTCTGTGTGTCTGTCTCTCTCTCACACACACACAGACACACACACAATTTGACATGCTCAAAAGTTGAAGGATCTAAAAATGAATTTTCACTCTAAGTTTCCAGGTTTGTTTGCTTGCTTGCTTGTTGTTGTTGTTTTTTAAAAAAACTCCATCCCTTCTGTACAGTGTGCAAGATATTCAGAAGATAGATCTAAGGAGAAAGAAAGGCTCTGCTGCACAGAAATTGACAGTGTTAGAGAAGTACAGGCCTGGACTAACACATTTTGCTCCTCTTGGAGATTAACAAAATTGTGCCCACTCACCTTCTATGGGCAGCATCCTGTTGGATAATCCCAACTAGAGTAGACCCATTCAATCAATTGTTATTTGGTCAGTCAACATGTAATTCATTTAATGGTCAGTCAACTACATTGATTTAATGGATCTTCTCTAGTCAGGACTAACAACAGTATTTAGCTCTATATATGAGAGCCAGTGTGGCATAGTGGTTTGAGTTGGACTACAACTCTGGAGATCATGGCTTGATTCCCAGCTCAGCCATGAATCCACTAGGTGACCTTGGGCAAGCCAACAATGTCTCCATCTCAGGGGAAGGGAACGGCAAATCTCCCCTGAACAAATCTTGCCAAGAAAATCCCATGATAAGTTCACCTTAGGCTCTCCATAAGTCAGAAATGACTTGAAGGCACACAACACACACATGAAAGCCAAGTAAATGCCTGAATCTTACATCAGTACTAATGGAAAGTGACTATCTTTTCCCACACATAATGGTAGGAAGTTAGTTTGAGAGACCCAGGGTACATCATGGGACACACAGAGAGATGTCCTCCACTTCATTCTGGCCACTTCATTCTGACTAATGAGAGTTAAAACAAGCAGAACTTCAAAGAGAGGATGCCTTCAAATGGAAGGGGGCCTCTGAAGTCCTTCAAACAGAAAACTACTTTATGTAAAATAGAATATATGGCTACCCTAGAAGACAAGAGGTTTGTCTACACTAGTGAATAACCCCATACTCACCCCAAATATGGTGCTAGCAGTCCTGCTGAGGTACAGGTTCCTCTACAGCTCTATCTTGTGGTCACATATATGTCATTTCCTAACACAGCTACTTCTGGGGCGGATTCATGCTCTCCTGCCCTTAACCTGATTTTGCTCTGCACTAAACAAAGTAAAGGAAATTCCTGGGATTTCCTAGAAACCATAGAGTGATTTAAAGTTTTTTTTTTCTGAGTGAGGACAGCTGGATTGAGGATTTTGTGTGAGAGAACCACCCTAATTCAGTTGACCACATGCCAAGAGCCATGCCATCCCCCTTCCCTGTGTTGAGCAATAAGGGGAAGGGGATGGCCTGTTTTCAGAGATGCTTCTGCTGTTTCCCCATAAAGAGCAGCTCCATATAAAGCCTACTTCTGCTGAGAACAGAAATGGACACCTGGACCTACCAGTCTGGGTGCTCATTTCTATCCCAGAAGCAGCAGCGCATAGAGCATGTTTTGCACAGAGCTTTAGCCAGTGGTGGCTCCAAAAACAGAGGATAGGCCAGTGTGGGCCCAGTTGGTCCATGGCACAATGATCCAGCATTGCACCAGATTTTGTCCAGTGTTTGTGATCACAATTGTGGCCAGTCTGTAGCCAGTCCAGGTCATAATGCTCTGGACTGGCCTCAGATTGATGGGTGTAGACTGGTCCTTGGAGGCTTTAGTCTGATTCAGCATAAATATTTTTATGCTCCTGTACTCAGTGTACCTTTTAAAATGTATACCTATGTAATCTTTAGTGTGGCACAAGTGGTGAATACATACTGGAATAGTCTACCAATAAAATTCTGCATGGTGTCTTCCTTTCTGTTTACCCCTCCCCATAGGAATCAGATAAGATTTTGTTAAAGGATCAGACAGAATAGTTGAATCTGCAGCACTGGGCAGTAGTTACTGGATTTGAGCCAAAGGCCCTTCTGCATATATAAGCATTTTCATTTCCTGAATGGATGGAGACAAGTGATTTTCAGTGATCTCCCCTTCCCATAACATCACCTATAATATTCAACTTCCAGGTTATTAAACCTCCTGAGCAGAGTGATGGGGATAACAAAAATATCATCTCTTCTGTTCAGATCTCTGGATCAAAGTCATTAATGTCTCTGTTGACTAACTGTTATGGTTATATTGAAAATTAATCACCATTATATTTATATCTGAAGCTGCAGGTGAGAAAAAGCCTTGCCAAATCCACTAGATGCAATAAGTTGACACACCACATCAGTTGAAGTGGTTTGTGGCTTATTAAATGTGTCAACATGGTCAGGGGGTTGGGCAGAGTCCTATTACATAGCATATAAATATGCGAGGAACCTTTATGACAACTTCTGTGTCAATCGATAGCACAAACAAAATCCTCAGAAAAATGCAGATAACATTTCCAAGCTTATCAAGTGTAGATCTTTTATAGAGATATGCTGTTAGAGAAGATATGCTGATTATGACATGTAACACTGAGGATGTCAACCCCACTGTAAGGATTTAGGGTAAAACATTTATTTTTCATTATTGACTGTCAATAGAAATGCCTTGGAAATGTATTATTGAGGGAAGTGGGGACCAGTCAAGGGTGGAAATTCTGGAACACAGAGCTCAAGGACTATTGGTACCCTCCTGGCCTGTTTCTACTTAATGAGGACATTTATCATAGTTAAGGAAAGAGAATTTCTGTCCCAGTAGCTGAACAATATAGGACAACAGTCACCAAAATTGTTTTCCTCCTTCCTATTGTTATTTTTCTTCCCTGTACAAAGAATTGTAGATATTATAGCCCTGCAGCTCAAGAACTGGCTGTTTAGTTGCAATTTTTATAGGAAATTTACTACATCTACTCTACACTTGATTCTCGTTGCCTCTTTTTATTTTTTTGCATTCGTATATGTCTGGATTTGTTACTCCATTTTCAACTTCTCTTTCTCTCTGGATTTGTTTCAGGAAAAAAAAATTCAACTGAATGGCCCTTTTGCAGGTGGAAGCTTAGTGCCAGGGTTGGCAAATCAGGCATTACGGGCTCCATTGGCAAATTTATGGGTTACAAAGATACTGTATAATAATTTTTCCTCACATTTGTTCTACATGAAAGAACAATAAATGCTTATGAATAGCTTTAATAGCATCTATTTTTAACCACAGTCATAAAGGATCACATATATGCCTCTTAGGCTAGGGATTTCATCCATTAACCACTTTAATCCATTAACAGCTCTACCCTTTTTCACTATCAACTGGAACAAGCACATTTTATAACGTTGGCTGAAATATCCCTATGCAAGCTGTGATCTAATCATAAGAAGATGATTGTCATAGAATAGAAGTGTGTATGTATCTTTTTATTCACGACAGCAGAGTCTACGGCCTGTTACAGACTGCCAAAATAAAGCTGCTTCGGATCTCTTTGGAGGTATGCTATTTAAATGATGCATGGGTCCTAAGAGTCCGGAGGTTGCACCAAAGCCACACTCCATTCCTAAGCACTGGAGTGCAGCTTTGGTGCAGCTTCCGGATTCTTAGGATGCATGCATCATTTAAACAGCATACCTCCAAAGTAGGGTTGCCATAATGGAGGACCTCAAAACCGGGACAAATGTAGGACAAGGTTTGAAAATGTAGGACTTTTTTTTTTTAAATTTCCTGGCTAGGAAATTAAAAAAAAAAGTCCTAGATTTTTAAACCTTGTCCTCCTCCTCCTCCTCCCGGCCTGGGAGAGAGCCTAGGCCGGCTCCCAGGCTGGGAAGGGCACGGGGAA
>NC_056524.1:162730815-162765418 GCF_019175285.1 Sceloporus undulatus
AATCCTAAGCACTGGAGTGCAGCTTTGGTGCAGCTTCCGGATTCTTAGGATGCATGCATCATTTAAACAGCATACCTCCAAAGTAGGGTTGCCATAATGGAGGACCTCAAAACCGGGACAAATGTAGGACAAGGTTTGAAAATGTAGGACTTTTTTTTTTTTAATTTCCTGGAGCTCCTGGCCTGGAGCTCCAACCGCTGAGAGCCCTCCCAGGCCTCAGCAAGGCCTTGGAGCCGCCGCGGGGGTTGAGGTGGCCGCGGTGGGCGGGGCCGTCCCGGTTTGGGCGCCAAACCGGACCGGGACGGCACCGCCCAAACCGGGATTGTCCCGCCCCCTGGCGGGATATGGCAACCCTACTCCAAAGAGACCCGAAGCAGCTTTATTTTGGCAGTCTGTAACAGGCCTACATATCTTCTGCTGGGACTTTGAGTATACAAAGAAGACCCTTTGGAGGACAAATGTATTCAGTTTACATTAAGTGGTGGCCTTTCCTAATTTCTCTTTTTCAAACGAATCTGTGAACCAAATTCAATTATACTTCAAAAATTTCAATTTCTCTGCATTTTGAAATCCAGTTATCTCTTCAAAAAGGAATATGCAAATGGCGAGATCGGGGGGGAAATGGATACAAGTATTTGTATATCAGTAAAGATAATGGCCACAAATGCATTAAATTAGAGAAATTGCTTTCAAAGTGTGTGAATTACCATATATGCTTGTGTATAAGTCAACATCATGTATAAGTTGAGGGCAGGTTTTGGGGGCAAAATCAAGGATTTTGATATGAACTATGGATAAGTTAACGGTCAGACTCAGGGGCATGTAACAAAGGATCTAAAGGAGAAAAACAAAACACCCCTTCCCTCCTTCCTTCTACATCTCAGGACCTCTTCAAGGGTCACAGTCTCAGCATAGAAAATGGAGAGACAAACCTCCAATTTCTCTCTCTTTCTCTCTCTCCTCCCTCCTTTCTCCACCAACGCTTCTGAGGCTCATGGCTTGCAAAAAGGGGATGCAAACCTCTGATTTCTTTTCCCCTCCCTTTCTCACCAACATTTGCAAGGCCTGGTCTCATGGTCTCAGAATCAGAGCAGTATTACCGTATTGATCCATATATAAATTAACCCAGGATTTTGGAGCCCATTTTTCAGCTTAAATTTTTCAACGTATAGACAAACATATATGGTAGGTAAAATTATCTAGAAAAATTGCATCAGGAGACATGCAGAGGAAAAAGTGCTATATATTTTCATGCATGTATTTTTTTTATTTTAAAAAAACCCTCACTGTTCATGTAGATGGTGTCCATAGTTTCCCCTAGTGTTTTTCTTTTAAAAAATTGTGTTGTTCAGAACCATGGGGTGCCTTTTGGAGCCCGTGCACCAGAGGTACTTTCACAATATAGCACTATGATTCCCAGCATGACTATAACTTATGCAATCCTAGGGTTTATAGTTTGCTTAGTTCTTTTGCTGGTCATTCTAAGCATCCCTTTTTAAACTGGCAATTATGGATTTTACAGGATGAAATTTTGGCAGTTAAAACTGAATCATAGTATAATATTGTAGTTTGAAAGGACTCCAGGGTAGTTTTCCATTCCTGGTTTATATTCTTGTTCTTCAGTCTAAAGATTTATCCTCCAGCTCTTTGGTGGTGGCAGTAGCCTGGTGGCTTGAGCAGGAAGTATGGAGGCAGGCAGGTGGGTAGACTCAGCACACTGACTGTGTCTGCACTGCTTGGCAGAGCCATCAGACTGTTGTCACCACTTAACTGGGCAGCAGAGAGGCAGGCATGCAGGGAGACTCCACTTGCTGTATACTTGCCTCCATACTGCCCAGTTGAGCCACCATACTGCCACCACTGCTGAACTGCTGGAGGAGGAGAAGATGCTGGCTTGGTTGCGAGATGGAGGTAACTCTCTTCCCACTCCACCAGCAAAGCCGCCAGACCCAAAACTTCAGCACAAATTCTCACAACTGGCACCCCCATCTCAGGTGTCACCTGGTGTGGTCCACCACCACCCTATTGAAACCCCTAAGTAGCCTGCTAGAATGTTTACTGTTATATGACTATTGGAGGAGGGCCATCACTTTCCCAGTAGAAGTAATCTATATACAAAGTGGGTTTACAATTAAGGTCCAAAACACATTGCAGAAATAATCCAGTTTGAGACTGCTTTAACTGCCCTGGCTCAGTTCTAGGGAATCCTGGGAACTGTAGTTTCCATTCCTGGTTTATACTCTTGTTCTTCAGTCTAAAGAGCTCTCTGACAGACAAAGCTAATAAAACTACAATTCCCATAATTCCCTAGCATTGAGCCTGGGCAGTTAAAGCAGTCACAAATTGGATTATTTCTTCAGCGTGTTTTGGACCTAAGTTTAAATATCTTGCATTTACCACCAACTTATATTACAGAGATAAAACATAATAGGAGTTAGCAGTTTCCATGATTACAGTAAAGGAGTGTGTATGTGTGTTTGTACCTTCAAGTCAATATTGTATTATGAATACTGTAGAACTGGTAGAATTTAGTCCATTAAAAAGTGGGAAAATGAGTTATTGCAATACTATGTTACGTCCAAGCTATCAAGTTATATTAGAGTCAAAGAAGTCAGGTTGAATATGGATGCTGTTTTTTATTTATTTTTGAAACTTTGATGTAATAATAATAATAACAACAACAACAACATTTATTTCTATCCCACCCCTCTGTGGAACACAACCGGGGCGGCTTACAACATTAAAACATACATTCCTGTATCGCAAAATCCCACCCTACACCTAAAATACAATTAAACGATTTACAATTTGTATATTTAGGCATTGTCAGGAAAATCAGTCCAACTATGCTTTTGACATTCTCTGTGTTTGCATACTAGGTTTTTAGCAAGTAATTTATTGTCGCCTTCTTGTAAACATTTAACTCCCAACAGAAGTCATTCCCAAACATGTTCAAGAACATTCTGTTTTTCAAAACCCCAATTTAAGCCTCTGTTTAAAATGATAAGAAACAAAAGGGTTTTTTTTAATGTCTGGCAAAGCCTTTGCTTGCTCCATAGTTTGAAGTCTCTTAAAATTGAGTTATGAATGAAGAAAGGATTGAATCATGCAAAGTGGATGTGCCAATCCATCTGTGCCTTGTACTTTAATACATGCAAGTGAATGCATCTTTTTGCAGAAAGTGGAACAACAACTCCTTGACAATATACACAGCATAAACTGAGTGATATGAACTTTCAAGATTGTTTGGTAATGGCATTGAAGGGAAATAATGCAACAGAACCAAACAGTGAGTGCCTGCCTGCCAATGTGTTTTTGAAGCATGAAAGGGGTTTGCTCAAGCATGGCTCAGATGACATGCTGGCAGAGGAATGTCTGCTAAACTCTACCATTTAGCCAGAGGCTTATCATTGTGGCCAAATATTTGCAGATTTGGCTGAAATAACACAGTTGTAATCTATGCTTTCAACTGGGAACTTATGTCCTTGGTCTTGCATTGGCATTAGACCCACGTATTGAAAGTTTTAGGTTTCCATTTTAACATCTATGAATATTCTAGACCAGTGGTGAACATCATGAGGCCCTTCAGATGTTGAACTCCCAGCAGTCCCAGTATTCAGTATAGTTATATTATTGTTATCTTCTTCTTATTGTTGTTATTATTAATAATATTATTTTGTACTCACTTCTGGAGGGAGGGAACAACAACAAAATACACATACATTCAGCAGTCCTTATCCACAGATTGTTTTATCATGGATTCCAGCTTCCACAGTTTGAAAATATTTTTAAAAAGTATACATTCCAAATAACAAACCTTGAATTTCCATTTTATATAAGGGACACCATTTTACTATGCCATTGTTTTTAATGGGACTTGAGCATCCATGGCTTTTGGTTTCTGTGGCAGATCCTGGAACCAAACCCCAGATAACAAGGACCCACTGTATAATATAGTTAAAAGAGCATATAAAACCATAAAAATAACATGTAAGATTTATACATATTAAGACACTAAATATCAACTTTAAAATTCATAATTTGATCATCACATGATAAGCCTGTTGTCAGAGTTTAAAGAGTTGTTTTTATCTTGGACATCATAACAAGCTGTCAAATATCTTCCACCAGGTAATTCCACAGTCTGGGAGTGACTGAAGAAAAGGTTATCTGAATAAAGGGAATAAAGACAGGAATTTCAATATAATGGTATTGGAGGACCTTGCAACCCCCCTGTTCTAAACAAGTTAAACTAATGATGTACCAGATTGGCATAAAAAAAATCAATGTGTAATGGTACTGTAAAAAGTGAAACAAAGATTCATTGGAACCCTGCTGAAGTCAAGAAGAAACCTTGTGATGTGGGAACCAAACTATTGTATTGTGTTTGAGTTTTAGAAGCTCATAGCCTGTGAGGCCATTTGGAAAAGGCAGTATGTCAGGTCCTGCAGGACTTGAAGCAAGGCCCCTGTGAATCAGACAGTTTCTCTAATCCTTATCTCAGCTGAAATTTTAATGGAAATACCTAACAAAACCACTGAAAGCAGTTGCAAAAGCAAAGCAAAAGCTTCTCTTCACAGAAACATGGATTGGTATATATGGAGAGACACAGACTACTGAAAACATAACATCCTCCTTATCATTATCTTTCTTTAGACGTCTCCCCAAAATTAGGCCTAAAAGTGGTTTACCATTTAAAATAGGTGCAATATAGCTAAAACATACAAAAATTAGAATTTAAATAGAATTAATCACATCATTAAAACAATTTAAAACATATGTGAAAAAAGATTTTAAAAATTTAAAAATCATTTCAATATAAACAACAGAGCCTGCCAAGAGATGGACAGCAAGAACATTATAAATATCTATATACAGTAAACAGTAAACTGCATTGATTTCAGCATATAACAGTGTACAAGACTGTAGCCTACAACACAAACAATGTAACCATGTATCTTGGGATTGGGAACATTAGGTCTTTCATATGTTGTTTGATTTCAATTTTCATTCTCGCTGATCATTGACTTCTCAAGCTAGCTCTGATGTACGCTTCAGGAATGGAAACCATGAGGTTGCCCAGATGAGGTTGGGCTGAAACTTCCAATAGCTAACAGCAAAGAATGCTGGGAGATGCTGACCAGCAACATATGGAGGGCTCATGATCTGTCCTAGGATGACACATCTTAGGGCCATGCTAAATATAACATTTATTATATGAATGTCATTCCTACAGGAGCCCTGGTGGCGCAGTGGTTAAATATCAGTACTGCAGCCGTAACATTGTGAGTTTGATCCTGAGGGGCTCCAAGATCAACTCAGCCTTTCATCCCTTTGGAGGTCATTAAAATGAGTACCCAGCTTGTTGGAGGCAATTGGTTAAAATGTTGTAAAGTCTTAGAGACTGCTTATTTCAACATGAAGTAGTATAGAAATGTAAATGCTACTGCTATTGCTATGTACATTTTATAAATAACAAACAAATAAGGAAATAAATGAGTGAATAATAAATAAAGACAAAACCCAAATACTTTTGACCACCATGAGGAACAACAGCTTTCATTCAATGAGTTGTGCTATGTTGTGTTGTATTGCTGGATATGATTTCTCTATGGCAGCTTTTTATGGGAGAAGTAAATGGATAAGAAACACGTCCAAGCTCATTCATGAGCTAAAGGATAAATATGTGGATAAACTTTCTAATTACACGTAGAAGCCCTGTAGTACTCTGTGTTAATTAGATGGAACTATTCCAGATATTGTACAAAGCAAAATGTAAATATTTCTACATGTACAGTCTGAAAATTAAAATAGATGAAGCTATTAAAGGAAATTTTTTTGCAGGGGAAGGGGTGGGTGTTGCAATAATGAAACACACTAAGAGAATAAATTAGAAAGAAAAGGCAACAACTTTATTGAGTACCACCTATAGGTGGTGTTGGCCCAAAGCATGGGCCCAGATTTAGCATCAACTAACCTCAATGTCACAGCTGGGCCTCGGGATGATAAAAAAGGGGTAACCGAATCTTCGCATGTTTGGATCTCTGCCCCTTGTCACTGCAGAACACTGATCATGACTTGCCCCCACAATGGCAACTCTTCCTTGATCCCAGCACTCATGTGTCACACCCTGTGCGACTCATGATTCTAGTGCTCCACAGCACAGGTAGCTATTCCCACCAGATCCATGACCCATGCTATCGCCCCCTAAAAGTTGTGACAGCGAACAATAACCCTTTTGGAAAAGCAAACATGGTGGGAGGGTGGGATGATCCAAGCCAGAATGGTGGTGGTCACTTCATGATGGCCTTATATAAGCACCCCAGCCAATCAAAGGGGGGCTGTAAATTCCACCTCCCCTAGCCACCAGGACCAATGGGATAACTTGAAAATCCTGCTCCTTCCAGTGGGCCAATTGGCAGCCACCTCTGCTCCCCCAGTGCATCCTGGGAAATGGAGTTTCCCGGCAGCAGAAGTCCTACCCGCTTGAGGCCCCAGCCAGCCAACCAAAAGGCCCTGGTGCCTTATGGGAGAGGACTGCAGCTGGGATGGTCAGGGATGCCCCTGCAGCTTTCATACCCCCCCCCCCCCCCCAAATCATCTGGCCTGGTAACTTGGGTGGCCTCACTTCTTGTGTCACTCTCAGTTATCTTTTCCAAGTGAAGAAGTATGATTCACCAAATCAAGCATATAAACATTTGGTGACAATTTCACCTGAGGCTTTTTTCTTTTCTTTTCTTTTGGGGGGAGGAAGCAGTGATGGGAAATGGGGGGGGGAGAGAACTGGACAAGGGACATAAGGATTTCAATTAATAAGTGAAATCAGCAGCAGTAGTGTTTGAGGTAAGCTTGGGATTGTTATTTGTTTGCACTACAGTTCTCAGAATCCCCAGCTAACACGGTCAATCCTGGCAGCTGAAGAATAAAAAACATTAATTTCTTAATCTTCACTTGCAGCAGGGGGGTGTTTAAAAATCTGATATGATTTGCTAAAAGACTATTAATTAAAAAAATCTGATATGACAACCTCTGCAAGCAACTACACTCCTTCAATTGGTGTACCAATCTTACATCTACCTTTGTTCCTGGTGAGCCACTAAGGAAGGGGACACTGTATCTTCTGTGCAACTGAAAGCAGTGTTACTACTACAGAGAGAAGGGGGGGGGGAAGGGAGGGAGAAAGAATTTTACTTTTTTTTTCTTAAGCATGAAATACTCAAAGGTGGTTTAATGAGCTCCTTTCTCTGAAATATAGCCTACATCATCTGGTATTCTTTGGCAGTCTCTCTTCTGCTAACCAGGGCTGACCCAGCTTAGCTTCCAAGATCAGATGGGATCTGATACCTTTAGGATATTTAGGCTTCCAAAGAAAACTACTTTTATAAATGTTAAAATATTTATTTATTTATTTATTTATTTATTTATTTGTAATATTTATATCCTACTATATAACCAAAGATCTCAGGCCTACTTAAAGTAAAATCAATTTAAAACAAAAAATAACAATAATTTTAAAAGGCTAAAATATAGTACATCATGTATCAGTTAAAAAACAGACCATTTAAAATCAGTTAAAACAATTCAAAACAGCGCAACCATGGCATATGTGTACCCTGGATAAAATCAGTTGGGCCTGAAGCCTTCAATAAAAACCTAGGTTTTGACAACACTGAAAGGATACAAACATGAAACAATACAAAATGATACCAATAGAGATGTGGGCTGAATCCTCACTGCACAGATAATCTGGCTTGACCCCACTTTAACTGCCATGACTCAATCCCATGGGGTCCTGGGATTTGTAGTTTGTTGTGGCACTAGAGCTCTCTGACAGAGAAGGCTAAATGCTTCACAAAACTACAGTTCTCAGAGTTCCCTAGCATTGAGCCATGCCAGTTAAAATGGCATCAAACTGGATTGTTTCTACAGTGCAGATGTAGCCTAAGTTTATTTCTTTTTCCTGCTAGGCCTTGTGGGTGGGTAGGTGGGGGACAGGTTGTTACACATCTTCTAGCTTGCCAGTTGAATTACCCTGCTTGAAAGATCCACTACTATGTTCCACATTTCCCAATAGTTTGTCCCCTGTGCAAAGAATCATAGAATCATGGCGTTAGAAGAGACCACAAGGGCCATCCATCCCAACCACTTGCCATGCAGGAAATCCCAATCAAAGCATCCCTGACAGATGTCCATCCAGCTTCTGTTAAAGGCCTCTAAGGAAGGAGACTCCATTACACGCTGAGGGAGTGTGTTCCACTGTCAAACAGCTCTTACTGTCAGGAAGTTCTTCCTAATGTTGAGGTGGAGCAAATTAGATTGCTGCCCAATACATGTTTAGATAAGAGCCATCATTCAATCCTGGATTAGCACATTACTATAACAAGCTTCATTTATATACCACTTCATACCGCCTAAGCAGTGTCTAAGCGCTTTACAACTGTAAACTAATTTGCCCCTAACAATCTGGGTACTCATTTTAGCAACCTTGGAAGGATGCAAGCCTGAGTCAAGCTTGAGCCCTTTTGCTGGTCTTGAACTCGCAACCTTGTGGTTTTGAGTGAGTGGCTGCAGTACAGGCATTTAACCACTGTGCCACCAGGGCTCCTATAACTGGTCCATGCAGGAACACAAGAGCAGCCTGGTGGGTTAAAGAAAATATTTTCTCTTCTAATATTCTGTTTCCATCTGTGGCCAGCCAAATGATTATGTGGAAATGAAAAAGAAACATTTGTGCTAACCTGATTAGCACCGTCATCCAATGGATGCTCTGCTTATAATTCTTGCAGTCTAGGGAGAAGTGTGAAGAATGAGAAAAGATTATTGTTTCTCTAATTTTCATCAACACCTGATGTTTATGGCAAGAATTCATAAAATTAGCTTTAGGTGAACAAAAAAGACCAGCATTTCATCCACAGTGAAATGGATGTCTCCACTCTATGGCTTCATAGAGGGTGAGCCAGAAGAATGAATGACATTGTTTCCATTTGTTGTTATTAGCTGCCCTTGAGTCAACCTCAACTTATGGAAACCCTGTGGATGAGGTATCTCCAAGCCCCATTATATTCTACTGCTCTACTTAGGTCTTCTAGATTTAGGCCTGAGACCTCCGTAATTTATCCATTTGGCATGCAGTCTTCTATTTCTGCTGCCTTCTACCTTTCCTAGCATTATTGTCTTTTGCAATGATTCATGCCTTCTCATGATGTGGCAAAGCACAATAACCTCAATTTAATAATCTTGGCTTCCAGGGAGAGTTCCTGCTTGATCTGTTCAAGGACCCATTTGTTTGTTCTTTTGGCTGTATTCTTAGTATTCTTTTCCAGCACCACACCACATGAGTTGACTTTCTTTATATCCACTTTCTTCACTGTCCAGCTCTCATATCTATACATGATGATGGGTTGGACAATTTGAACTTTACTGTAAAGATATGTACAAAAGATATTGCTTGTGTATCTTTACTCTTTAGGATCTTGTCTAATTCTCTCATTGCTGTCCTTCCCTTCCTAGTTTTCTTATTTATGGACTGCAGTCTCTGTTCTGACCCGTCTTTGATCCAAGGTACAGGAAATCTCTAGCTATTCCTATTTTCTCAGTGTCTAGGTTGAATTTATGTAGATTCCCCGCAGTAATTGTTTTTGTTATCTTTATGTTCAGCAACAAGCCTGCCTTTGCACTTTCTTCCTTGACCTTCCTTAGTAATTGTTCCAAATCCATGATGTTTTAATACTAGTAGTATGGTGCCATCTGCATGTTTAGACTGTTGATGTTTCTTCTTCCTACTTTTACTCCTCCTTCTTCTTAGTCTAAACCTGTTCTTCATATGATATTTTCTCCATACATGTTGAATACATAAGGTGATAATATGCAGCTTTGTACCCATGGTCAAACTGATTAGGCTTGATTAAGGAAAAAATATAAAGGCTATTTCCAGGGTCATGCAAAGGTGATGAGGAAGGGCAGAGAAAATCTCTTAGTTCCAATTACCATATTCTTCAGTGGGCCTTTCTTCCTTTATTTGTGCTATAAATGCAACTTTTCACTTCTGTTGTTACTACTTACACCAGTGTAGTTACACTAGCTTGGTGCACCAACAGGTTATTCTGGCCACTATACAAAAACAAGATATTGTTTCTAGGTATATAATGGTGGTCCTGAAAGAATTTAGGACAAGAGCACATGCAAAAGGTACCTAGGAGTCTTAGTAGGTGCCACAGACTAAACATGAGCCAACAATGTAGCGCACCAGCTTTAAAAGCCAATATGATGCTAGGCTGCATCAATAGGAATGTAATGTTTACAATCGGAGGAGTAATAATACCACTCTATTCTGCTTTAGTTAGCCTTCTCCTGAAATACTGTGTCCAGTTCTTGTTAGCACAAGTCAAGAAGCATGTTGACAAGGTGGAGTATGTCTAGAGGAGGGTGACCAAAATGGTGAAAGGTCTGGAAACCATGTCTTATGAGCAGCAGCTTAACGAGCTAGGTATGCTTATCCTGGGGAAGAGACGGTTAAGAGGTTACATGATAGCCCTGTTTAAATATTTGAAGGGATGTCATATTGAGGATGCAACAAGCTTGCTTTCTGTTGTTCCAGAAACTGAGGTGGGTTACAGACCGCCATTTAGGATGCGCAGAGTGCGTCCTAGGGTTAGGAAGGGGCATGCTAGGGTTAGGAAGGGTTGCCCCTTCCTAACTGGCCCCGTTCCCAACACGCGCAGAGCGCATCCTAAATGGCAGCACCCATCCACATGGGTGCTGCCATTTTTACGTCATGGACACTGTGCATCCAGATGTGGTGCAGTGGAAGTGACGCCGTGAGTGAGTGCCTCGTGGCGCCACTTCCAGGGGCCAAAAAGGAGCGCCATTTTGGCGCTCCTTTTTCACTGCAGCCAGAAGCTTTGCGGTCTGGCCCCTGGGGCTTCCCACCGCAGCTAATGGCGGCGGCAGGAGAACAGCCGCTTGAGGGCAGCCTGTAACGCACCTGAGGCACAAAGCAATAGATTCAAACTACAGGAAAAGAGATTCCGCCTAAACATTAGGAAGAAATCCTGACGGGAAGAGCTGCTCATCCATGGAATATGCTGACTCGGAGTGTGGGGGTTTGCTTATTTGGAGATTTTAAAACAGAGGCAGGATGGCCATTTCTTGGGAGTACTTTATATATTCCTATGAAGCATGAGGTTGGACTGGATGGCCTTTGTGACCTCTTCTCCCTCTATGTTTGTATGACATGTGCACACACACGCACACATCACTTTAGGCAGACCTCCCCCATCTAGTACCTTACAAATACCATGATGGTCAGGGGATAATGGGAATTGTTGTCCAAAACATCTGGAGGGTACCAGGTAGGGGTGGTTGCTTTAGGTTCTGGGAGACCCTTAGCATTTTAACAAGACTGTGTACACAACATAGCCTCCTCATATATGTTTATTAGTTGCACCTAGCATGCTCCTAACAGCTGCATGGCCCAATTAAACAAGAACATGTTTGGGGGCATCTCTTTGGTCACATCTAGTTAACTTGCAGCAGCTGTGCTGAAGCAAAAGGGGCAGTTTTCCTTTTGATGTAAACAGAATCAGCTTTGCTGGAAACCTTCAGGTAGAAAAATTGCCAGATTAATTGCCATGCGTATTCTTGGTTTAAAATGGAAATGACATGAATTGGTTTTGCAGGCATGAACAGCTTTGTAGATTCAGCACTCCAGTAGTAAAAGCCATTCAAATTTAGAACAGGAATTCCTATTTAATAGCAGAGCCAGTGAAGCGGCCAAAAAGAAGATGGAGATAGAAGAATATAAGTAGGTCAGATGCGTGAAAGCAGGTAGAAAGAGGTACTTTTTAAAAAAGAAAAAAAATCTTGTATTCTACAATATATAAAGTTAGATATATAGTCTGATCTGTGATAGCTGCTGCAATTATGCAGGACTGTGATTGACAAAAAGCCCCAATATATTATAGATGGTTTTAATGTATTTTTGGGTGCTGGGTTCAAAAACCCATAATATAATTGTTTTTATAGTATATAATTATAATTGATATACACTCGTCCCCCGGGTTACGAAATTAATTCGTTCCGGCGCCATTTTCGTAACCCGGAAGTCTTTCGTTAGGCGAATCCCCATAGGCGCTAATGGGGAAAAGCCGCGGCTCCGCCGCGGCTCCATTTAAAATAGCGCCGGCTTTTTTTCGCAACCCGGGGAAACCTTCGTAACCCGGAAATAATTAATTAAATGTTTTTTCTTCGTAACCCGAAAAATTCGTAACGCGGCGCGTTCGTATCCCGGGGTACCAGTGTATTTTTATGGATTCAATTGTTACTGAGCTTTGAGTAAGTGTGGATACTGATGTTCCACTGTGATTTCTTTTAGCGCTAAAAGAAATCACACTGAACATCAGTGGCAAATTGGAAGATGGGAAAAAGTGCAATCAGTTAAACAATAATTCCAATATCTGACCCGAGAACTATAGGCAAAAATGAAATCTGTCATATTACCACTTTGGATACCTTTAAAGGGGCAGTCAAGACAGATCTCTTTCCAGACTGACCTCCCCTCAAATGACAGCCCATCTGCCCCTGGCTGTCCTACTCCATTTGCCTGCTTTTAACTGTTTTATAATTATTTAATTATTTTAACTATGCAATTTGTATTTGATTGTTATTATTTTGTTGGTGGTGGAGGAGTGGGGATTGTCTAATTGTTTATTCTGTTGGTTTATGTATTGATTATTATATTGTGCTATGTATTTTTATTTCTTTTATTGTAACCCATGTTGATCTGTAGGGAGAGGCAGGCTAAAAATTATTATTATTATTATTATTATTATTATTATTATTATTATTATGGTTCAAAAAGCATGTTGGAAATGCAGAATCCATAAGGGAACATTCTTCCATGTGTAGTGGACATGTGAAAAGGCAAATAAGTTTTGGGGACAGACAAGGTGGTAGGTGCAGTAAATGTTTAGAATGAAGTTACCAATGAGACAAGAACTGTTTTTGTTGGGCTTACTGGCAGAAAATACTAAGATTATAAATTACCGATTTTAGCTGCTAGAATACTGTCTTCACAAATTTGGCAAAAGGAAAAAAATACCCATACATGTATATATGTATAAATACGCATGTATATAGTATAGTTTCCCATATTTTAAAGTGTATTTCCTGTAGGGAGCACAAAATTGCAAACAGCCTCACAAGAACTGTGAGGTAGTTTTGGCAGAAAGGCAGTGACTTTCTTATAAAGCCACTTAATTGACTTCATGACTGAACAGCATTTGTTAATTTGATGTTTGAAATCCAACTCTTTGGCTACTTGAGTCAATTACCTTCCTCTCTCTAGAAATGAAAAGCTTTTATGGATATCCAAGGTGGGGCCCTAGGTTTAATTCTGAGATACATTAGTGCTGAGATTCACATAAGTGCTATTTTCTCTCATACATCACTTGCCATGTGGTCTACAAGGGCCAACACCAGGCTAGGACCTTCAGGATTGCATCCACATTTCTCATTTGAAACAGGAACATTATCACATTGGCTTTCTGCAGCCAAATAATTTTATCTTCATTTCTTTTTCCTTCCCCAGAATTCGCTTCAATGTTCCCCTATATTTCAGCATTTCTTCTTTAGTGATATATTCTATAATATAAAGCTGAAATGTGGTATATGCTCCAACAACAGGGACAAAATGACTTTGTGACTATAGTTTTCAGCTAAAAGTTGCAAAATGAGATGTAGGAAGGCACGAAACTAGCCTCAGAAAATGTTGCTACTCTTAACAGCATTATTCTAGCTTTCCTAAAAGTTTCTAACTTCATGTTCACTTTGAATTTCTGGCATGGGGGAATTCCACACCCTGATTATAATGTAAGTTTATGCAGAACTCCCACACACATGCACTCCTGAAGGACATTTGCGACTTTCAGTGGAAACATTGCCTTCACTCAAAAATCCTCAGATTTTTGTTCCTTTGAGAGGCAACTGTCACAGTTGCCAAGAACGTCATTGTGGCAAAAGGGTTAATTTGAGGAGGGAGATTAGAGACAAGGCTTTGAGAATGTTCAGAAAGGCTCTGAGAATACTCACAAAGGCTTTGAGAATGATCAGAAAGGCTTTGAGAATGTTCAGGAAGGTTTCAGTTCCAAATGAAGAGGGGAAGTGGTTAGAGAGAGAGAGAGAGAGAGAGAGAGAGAGAGAGAGAATTGACAGGAGAAGATGGGGGTTAGGGAAGGGGGGATGAGAAGTATGCAAGAGAGAAGGGAAGGGAGATGGGATAGAGAGAGAACGATAGGCACTGGAGAGGGAGTTAACTAAGGAATGGAAGTGAGAGAGGGAATTAGAGGTGCTGGGAAGAGAGAGAGGTAGATATAGGATGAGAGGAACTGGGGAGAGTGGGGAACGAGAGGTGTAGAAGACAGAGAGAATTAGAGGAGTATGAGAGAGAGAGAGAAGTAGCTAGGGAATGAAGGACACTGGAGAGAGAGAGAGAGTTAACTAGGGAACAAGGAATGCTGGAGAGAAAAAATAGGGAATGAGGAGAACTGGGAAAAGAGAGGGCATTAGAAGTGTGGAAGAGAGAGAAAGATAAGTTGGAAGACAGAGAATGAAAGAAGCAAGAAAGAGGAGGAATGAGAAAACTGAGAAAGAGAGAGTGATGGAGTAAACTGGTGGAAGAAGGAAAATGAGAGGTTGGTGTAAACTGGTGGAAGAGGGAAAATGAGAGATTTGGAAGAGAGAGCTAGAGGAGAGAAGTCAGTAGAAAGAGAATAAGGGGAGCAGGCAAGAGAGAGAGAGAGAGAGAGAGAAATAGGTAGAGAATGTGTGGCATTGGAGAGGGACAGAGCTGGAATGAGAGAAAGAGAGAGAGAGAGAGACGTAGACAGGATGACAGGAACTGAGGGGAGGAGTGAGATGAGAGGTGTGGAAGAGAGAGAGAGGAGAGAAGTTGATAGAGTGAGAGGGGGAGTGAGGGAAGGTAGATAAGGAATGAGGAGCACTGGAAAGAGAGTCAGGTAGATAACTAGACAATGAGCAGTGCTAGGGAAAGAAAGAGGCAGCTAGGGAATGAGGGGAGTATGAAAAAGAGATGTAAAGTTATTTTTTCTTGGTGATGCCTAAAGTTGATTTAAAAATACAAAATTACTTACCCTGTGTAAACAAAACCTCTTTTTGTTTTGGTACCTCTTGCCTGGACTCAATAAGACCAGCTCAGTTTCCAAACAAACACGCTCCCAGCTGGCACAGTCAAGTCCAGTAGTACAAGAGGTATTACCAATAGGATTTGTCCAGCAATATGAGATCCAGGGTTTCAGAAATGCAGGTCGATAAGGCAGTCCAAGAACAAGGGTTCCAGGTAATCAAGATGGGCCAACAGTCCAAGAAGCAAGGTTTCAGTTCAAAGAATAACAGGAGACAGAGTATTTTCCCCAAGAAAGTCAGATAATTACTGGCAACTAGACATACATTCTCCAGCTGCCTAAATATGCAGGCAGCAGGGATTCAGGTGTGTCTGATCACCAGCGTGTTTCTGATAAGGACTCCACGACCTTCTAAGGCCCTCCCTTTCGGCTAGATGCTTCCTGAAGGTAGGCACTCTTTCTCAATCCTCCTCTATGTCCACAGATTTAGCCATAGGCAGACTTGGCTACTGAATCTCTGGAGAAGCCACAGACTCTGCAACAACAGAGCTGGGGTTGACCTCAGGCTCCCCAATTGCATGCTCAGGTCCCAGAGACTCTGGCTCATTATCTGAGTCTTCTGAATCATTCTCTAGGCTGGGCATGACAGAATGTGTGTTTTAAAATCTCTACACAGAGATTATGGTTACCTGCTACCATTGAACCCACACAAGCATAACCTATCCTACAGCCCAATGGCAGGGCTACCTTAAGGCCTTGATTGGAATCTCAGGGGTCATACAACTGGCAGAATTTCTGCCCTAGATGGAAGCCACAGCAGAAAGAACCCGCTCCCAGTGTGAGATTTTTACACTGCACGTGGGGCACCATTGGCGCACTAATGACACCCACATGGCATGGTGCTATTTGGGCACTGTGCTACATGGACATCATCGTCGCACGCCCTGTGTGGATGGGGGTGTGGCAAGATGGTGCCCGTGCACCAATAGTAGGGCTGGACACATGTAGACGCCCAACCCTACCTAACCCTAATTTTGTACCGGGCCTAAATAAGCATCTTGTAGTAAAAAGGCTATGATGGGTTACTTATCACCCACCATAGCCTTTTTTACTACAAGATGCTTATTTAGATTCCAGTCAAGGCTTTAAGGTAGCCCTGGACCATTGAGTTGGAGAATAGGGTGTGCTTGTTTGGGTTCAATGATAACAAGTAACCATGATCTCTATGTAGAGAAGTAATATTCTAAGGAACCATCCTGAAGATGAGGTTTTATCACCATCATGGTACAAAAAAAATTCAGTGGTAATTCATTTGAAGGGCTATGTGGGGGAATCGGTTTGCAGAACAAGGAAGCAATCTCCCCACATTTCTCAGCACACTCCTCTCTCTCTCTCTCTCTCTCTCTCTCTCACACACACACACACACACACACACACCAATTTCAGAACTGTATCAGGACTCATGTTTATTGCTTTCTGCTGATTTCTAAGGCTGGGCAGGTTGCATTTTCTTTTGTCCCAGTCCTCAATCTACAATAATAGAAATAATGAAGAAGACTGAGTGAGCAAACTTGAACTTCTTACAAAATTTATATCAATGCATGTCTATATTAATCAGGCAGGTGTATGTTAAGGAACCCCCGAGGATGCTTGTAATACAATGTTTTATAAAATTATTTTTATCTATAAAGAAAGGCACAAGGGTGGAGAAGGCCTGCTTTTAAATGTGATATGGATCAAACCATTTGGAGGAACTGGTTTAGAAGTTTAATAAGTTTTAGGAGGGTTGATTACATGCCGTTAGATTTTTCCTCTGACACAAGTCAAAGACTATCAAGGTGGCAACCATGATGTGGCATATATAAAGCAAAGAAAACCAGCTAAAATTGTTAATGATCAAAATACCCCCAACTCTTCAGCTGGTAATTTATAAGAAGACAGCCAGTAACACTACAGAAACACCATTGAGGCACAGAAGACATGCTAGTGACATACAGTATTTTTCTCTCCTGATCGCTTTATATTTTTCTTTACCAGTGAAGAAATATGCTACCTTCTCATTGAATTGTGAGAATTTTCAGATATGGTCATTTGCAAATGAAGTAACAGGACAAGAATTTAATTTAAAATTCAATTTTTATTGATTACATACTTTACTTAAACAGCAGGTAGCAGCCACTGAGACAGGCTATTAGATCAAGCACTTAACACCTGGGGTGTTGCTGACATGACTGTGTTTGATTTAAACTTTAAAGTCCTTTTCTTCCAAACACTTCACTAGTTTAAGAGAGTAAAACACTTAGCAGTCTCCCCCACTCTTTGTGCAAGGAGAGAAAAGCTTAATCTCCTCCCCTTTCTCTCTCTCTCTATAATTATGTATTACTTTCCCCATTTCCTCTTGTAACTTAACATTAAAAAAAAGCTAGACAACTCCATTAATCCAGTTCAACATCGGTAGGAGTTTTATGGCCCTCCATTCATTGTGGACTACAACTGCCAGCATGCCTCACCATTGCCATTCTGGCTAAGGCTGCTGGGATTTGCAGCTGTAGGAGGCCTGCAGTGGGCATGCTGACACTCATCTTGGCTCTAATATTCAGAGAGTTGTAATCAAAAATGTAACTTTTATAATCTCTGATGGAAAGCAGTAAAAAAAAAGTTTCTTCCTTATTTGTACTATATCTCTGGATTTTAAATGTATTTTATCCCTCATGGAATATGCCTTATAATTTTTGTACCCTTTGTCTTCTGCACATTCTCATGTTGCTGTGGGAGGGAGTTATTTATATCTCTTTTCTGGTGCACATGAAACACACATACATATGTTGTTGTTAACTGCCCGCACGTTGAACCCAACTCTTAGCAACCCTGTAGATGAGACATCTCCAAGCTCCACTATCCTCTCCTTAGGTCCTGTAGATCCATGCCCGTGACATCCTTGATACTCATCTCATATGTGGTCTTCTTCTCTTTCTACTACCTTTTACCTTTCCCAGCATTATTGTTTTTTCTTTCTAATAAGTCAAGCCATCACATGATGTGGCCAAAGTACAACAGCTTCAAGTTGATCATATTGGCTTCCAAGGAGGGTTCTGGCTTGATCTGTTCAAAGAACCATTTGTTTGTCTCTTTAGCTGGTATTCTCAGCACTTTTCTCCAGTACCACATCTCAAATGAGTTGATTTTCTTCTTATTTACCTTTTTTACTGTTCACCTTTTATATCTATTCATGATTATGGGGAATGTGATGGATTGGACAATTCTAAATTTAGTGTTAAGTTATATATCTTTGGCCTGTTACAGACTGCCAAAATAAAGCTGCTTTGGGTCTCTTTGGAGGTATGCTGTTTAAATGATGCATGGGTCCTAAGAATCCGGAAGCTGCACCAAAGCTGCACTCCAGTGCTTAGGAATGGAGTGTGGCTTTGGTGTGAACTCTGGACTCTTAGGACCCATGCATCATTTAAATAGCATACCTCCAAAGAGACCTGAAGCAGCTTTATTTTGGCAGTCTGTAACAGGCCTTTATGATCTTACCTAGTTCTTTCATTACTACTCTTTCCATTCCTAGGCATCATCTTGTTTCTTGACTGCACAATCTATTCTGATTAATGATTGATCCAAGGTGCAGGAAAACTTTAATTATTTTGATTTCTTCATTGTCTAGGTTGATCGTCTGTGGTCATTATTTTTGGTTTCTTTATGTTCAGCAGCAAGCATGCCTTTGCACTTTCTTCCTTTTCTTTCTTGAGTAAATGTTCCAAGACTGTGCTGTTTTCTGTTAGTATATGGTGTCATCTGAATATCTTAGATTGTAGATGTTCCTTCTCCCAATCTCCATTCTTTCTTGTTCTGAGCCTAAACCTGTTTTTTGTATGATATTCTCTGCACAGAAGTTGAACAATTAGGGTGATAAGATGCATCCTTGTCTGTCCCCCTTCCCAACTGAGAACCATTTTGCTCCCAATTACTTAGATTATTTGATTATACTTTTATTAATTGAATACATATGCCCCTAATTTTTTTTTTTTTTTTTGTCAGCTGCTTTGCTTTGAATGAGAGCTTCTAAAAAGACGGAGGAAGAGCAAAGCTGCAGGAGCAGGATAATGCAAATAGCACTAGCAAATATACACATAATTTGAGGAAATGTTCATTTTTTTCATCCTTTGGGAATCAGTCAAAAATGTGTTACCTTCCCTTGAGAGGGATAATCAACTTCAAATATCTTGTTCTGTGATGAGTGAGAAGAGTCATAAAATTTCCTACCTGCCCTGCTAGGAACAAGAGGGGTTAAGAGAGAATTTTGCAACACTACTAGTGACTCTGAAAACAAAAGTGAAAGCATTCCCCAGGGACAGTGATAATAAGACTGAGATCTTGGAAACTTACTCAGTTGCCAACCTGTTTGCCTTCACTGAGAAATTTATCTATAACTCCAAAGTTTTATTTTAGGACTACAGCTTCAAGAACACCCCAGCCTGCCTGGCCAAGGGTCATGGAGCTGGGTCATGGAGCTGGTGTCTAAAAACAATTTCCAAGCCTCCCCCCTCCCCCAGCATAACACAAATCTGAAAAATTAAAAATAGTTTTCCAAGCCTCCCCCACCCCCAAGCCAACATATCACAAACTATATCTGATGTGATTTCTAAATGCAACATAAGTTATGGAATCAGTAGCTTTTGATAACTGGAATCATGTGTACAGTGCCTGTGAGTATTAGTTAAATGTAGTGGCTGTGCATGGACTTTTCATGGAGTTGGTGAGTGTCACCATTATGTGAACTGGCGGTGAACTGAAAGGAGGAACTTTGAACATCCCTACAGCTATTTTTTTAATCAGATGCCTGTGGTAAAGCTGTTACTATTTTGAATCTATACTTCAGCATAGGTAAGAATATAATGCAATCTGTGGATTTCAAATCATGTTTACAGACAAGTAACTCCCATGGATTTAATGGATTTCACATGAAAGAAAGAATTGCCAGGGCTGCAGTCCAAAAGAGAGACTTACTTTGCAGTCTTGTCTTGTTGGGTTCTTCCTTTCTTATTTTCATTCCACTTTCCCTCACTTTTGAACATACTGAATGTTCAGAGATAATTGCTGAACTACATGCTACTAACACTACACAGGTGGTCCTGCCCAGGTGAGTGCTGACCTAGTTTTGTTTTTGATCATGGACCTGATTCTTCCTCGATTCCTAGTACTTTCTCCAGTATTTGATCCCAGCAAAGACACTGGTTGTGCAGGTCTGGAGCAAGAATGAAGTATTTTAATATAATTCATTAGTTCATGTGCTACTCCAAAATGAACAGCTTCCATGTCTAAAGACATCATGCCAGAGATGCTGGAGTTTACACTATGTACTTTCAAGTCTTACAGTGGGAACTAGCTTAGTTCCCAAGCCCACCCTAGGCCTTAGGTTATTACAATGTTTATTTATTGCTACATTAATAAAAAGGGCCCCCTGTACATACCAAAATATGGGGATGCCCAAATCCCATTAAATACAATGGCATAGTAAAATTGTGTTCCTTATATGTGATGGAAAAATCAAATATTACTTTTTGGAATTTATATTTTCTGAATATTTTCAAGCTGTAAATAGTTGAATCCATAGATTAAAAATATCTATGGATATGCAAGGCTGACTGTACCCTAATTTTAATTCACTGAGTCCATGACAAGTTCATAGTGCATAGTTTCATTTCCACTTTCCATCTCAACAATCCCCTGAGACTGATCAGGTATATGGAGTTAGGTGCGCTCCCAATCCAGCATTTTTCCAGGCCAAAGAGAAGCGGCAAAATGTTGCTCTCTGTGGCCTAGAAAAAGGGTATCCATGGTGCTTAATGCCCCCAGATGCGCTGAGAGCCATGAGGAGAAAGGGGTGGCCCCTTTCTCCTCAGGATCATTCCTGCAGCCGTGTGATTAGTGCGCGGTCCCTAACCCTAAAATCACCGTTTCCATGCCCCTTTTTGCCCATCTGTCTCAAGTGACTGACCCAAAGTGTTTTTCTTGGCTTAAAGGATACTAGAATCCGGATCTCTTAAGTTGCATGGAAATACTTTAACCACCATACCACATCTCTGGTAGTACATATGCATAGTTCCCATATTTATGAAGGATCACTCCCAGTATCTTTCCCTCTGGCAACTCAGTTGACATTCTGGAAAGACCTTATTCTATGACAAGCATTCAAAAAGATTGTAAGCCTGAGGGCAGGGAACTGTCTAACTAAAAGATTGTATGTACAGCGCTGTGTAAATTTACAGCGTTTTATAAATAAAAGTTAATAATAATAATAATAATAACAACAACAACAACAAAGATAACAAAAAAGCCTCATTGTTATACAGACTTTGTTCCAAGGTGTTATGAAAAATAGACATAGTGCAACTCAGAATATACAGCTTTTTCTTAACTGATTGTTCATACTGTATTGAAATAAAAAATGGGTTGTTTTTGTTTTCTTTTTGTGCGTGTTTGTGTGTTTTAAGAAAGCCTCATTTTAAATGGGAAGTATCCAGCTTTGCTGTTCTATCATAGTCAGTGGCTGTAAACTTCCAGTCCATTTCAAAGTTCTGTGGTAGGTGTTATGAGTCTGACAGATTGGCAATAAAGGCTGGCATCAGGGTGGAGTGGGGGCATGGTGTCTGCACAACACACAGCCCAACTCCCCCCCATGCTGCCATCACACTTTGCGCCCCCATCGTACAGTGGGTGGCATCACAGTGCTTCTCTGGCACTGCATCCAGATGATGCAATGCCACAGGAGCAGCAAAAAGTTGTTGCATCAGTAGCTATGGCACTTTCTGCGGCTCCTTTTTGCACTGCAGAAAGGCCAGATCCGGGCTGCGGTATGTAGGTGCCGTGGCCCCATTCCAGTGCTGAAAGGGGTGGTCTGTTCACCCCCTGAGATACCTTAAGCACTGAATCCTTTCTATGAAATTACCTGCTCATTTGATCAGGACCAAAGGCCCTACTCTGCATCTCTTCTTTGCCTGAACTTTAGAAGCAGGTCATGTAAAGCAGGGCTTTTCCAGCAGTAGCACCTAGGCTCTTCTAATGGAACCTCATTTCATGGCAGTGCTGTTGCTTTCTATCTTTCACTGAAATTCTGGCTGTTCTGGAGGGTTTGGGGATATATAAAAGCTGACTTAATAATACTTCTTGTTGTGTGTCTTCAAATCTCTCTGATTTATGGTGACCCTAAGGTGAACTTATCATTCAGGCTTGCATCCTTCAGAGGTCGCTAAAATGAGTACCCAGACTGTTGGGGGCAAATTAGCTTACTTGCTAATTAGCTTACTTGCTGTTCACCGCTATGATCTTTGGAATAGCGGTATATAAATAAAACAAATTATTATTATTATTATTGGGTTTTCTTGCCAATATTTGTTCACAGGAGATTAGCCATTGCCTTCCCCTGAGGCTGAGAGTGTATGACCTGCCCAAGGTCACTCAATGAGTTTCATGGTCATGCTGGGAAATGAATTTAGGTTTCATGAATTTAGGTCCAGCACTCAGTGCACTAGGCCACACTTCATTGTGTTGTTTTACTGCTGATGCCACTTTTGTTGTTAAGTTTTTGTTCTTACTCATCTTTATTACGTTGTCAAATGCAAAAGGACCCAGGGCTCTTGGAATTGTAATTATTGTGTAGAGAAGATCATTCTCCCAATTGGATGCTACACATGCTGAAATTCTCCCTTTTATACAAGTATTAACAGTTCTTGATCACAACTTTCTCCTATGCCTTGGGTCTTACTCATTGGAAAGACAGAACATGTTATTGGAAAGACATGACATGTAAGGATAGAACATGTAACATGGAGGTAATTATTTCCTACAGGAAATGAAAAATATCACATCTCCTTTCTTCATAGTGGGATTATTGTATTATTTTGGCTATTGTTGCTGCCAATGAAAGAACCGATGTGACTTTTTTTTTTTTTAATGCAGTGGGTTGTCTCTTCTTATCAAGGACCAGAAAATATACAAATATTCTTTACATCCTAACAGAACACAGGCATGTTAACTGAGTAAAGAAACACTGGCACAACCATGTCAGCAAATGATGACAGAAGCAAATATTTCCTGTACCCTGGTGTAAGCAGTCATATCTGCTTGGCAATGTGGCAACCACATGTTTTCTAAACACAGGCTGTGCCTCATACTCTCTGGGAGAAGCAAGGAGGTATTTTTAATTGTTCCATGCAGTTAAAATGTTTTTTTTATGGGCACAGCTCTCCACATTGGTGGTGATTAGCTTGTTCTCTAGCAGTTTGCTTCTCCAATTGCTCATGTTTCTAGCCAGACGGTCAGTGCTGAGAAGACAGCTGAGAGAAGAGGAAAAAGGAATTAACAAAGAAGAAAAACGGATGCCCTTATACCCAGATACTGTGCCAACTAATGCAAGCAGATCCAAGAGTTAGCATGATAGCCAAGGTTTAATATCTCTTTCTTTCACTTCCTGCCTCTTAATTGATGCAGCTCTGCTGGGATGCCCATGGATAGATTCCATTGCAAAGGGAGAGTGGTGTTTGGATGAAAACCGAGTATCAACATCTAGAAATGCCAACAGCTTTTTTATTTTTTTAAACAGATACAGGACTGAGCAGGGACATCACTTGCGCAGCTGACCATTTTGTCAGGCAATTGAAGTCTTAATTTTTATGGGTTGCCATTAAACTTACGGCAGTGGTGGCAGGGAACATTAAAAATAAATTTAAATTAAAAGTCATATAGATTGGATAACACCAGAGTAATAAAAATCATTGTCTCCCATTTGGTTAGTTATCATATTCATGAGACATTTATTGCTTCAGCAATCAAGATGTGTTTTGAAGCTCGGGGGCTTTTTAATTTTCACCTTGTTGGTCAAGTGAACTTAGGCCTTTAGCCCATCTATTTGATTTTCTCTCTATTTTTGTAGCACTGAGCATGATGCTATAAGCATTATATCTTGTATTTATTCGTTTGTTTAAAACATTTTTATTTTGCCTTTATCCCTCTCCCACAACCAAAACAAAAAGGATCGTGAGTGGCTTATATTATCAGTAATTAGCTAGGCTGTCTCTAGCATTAGACACAGTGAGACAACTGCCTTAGGTGACCGATTTTGGGGGGACAGCAGTAACAGTGACATGAAATGGTGTGTGTCACTTTACCTGTTGCTTCTGGAAGCAAAATGGCATGTACAGTTCCTCAAAATGAGACTGTCTTTGCGTTCAAACTTATAAACTAAAGCATGCAAGGCAAAGGGGAAGGGAAGGGAGACTTTACTGTCCACTTCTTATGAGAAGATTGGGCCACCTGCAGCCCTCTGAGACCATTTTTGGGGCCTCCAAAGCCTTTTCCCTACCAGGGTCAAAGTATATGTTATGCTTTCTTTGCATAATTGCAGCAGTCTGAAAACCTTGTGCAGGATTCTCCCTGATCCCAGATTTCCTATAGTTCCTTTGCTGTGCCAAGGAGAGGGAGGCAACCTTGTTCTTAAAGGGACATATACACAACACCCACCTTTTTCTCTTGTGCGGCTGGTCTCTTTCTCCTGCAGCAGGGAACAGCTGGTGGGAGAGCAAGAGAGAGGACGTTTTGGAATTCCTCCTGTACAGGAGGGAGAAATGAAGGATATGTCCTGGGAAAAGATGGCATCTGGGTGTTTCAGCCCTCCCTGAAATCAGGCAGGTTTACAGACCAGCCACCTCCTCTTTCTCTCTAGTGTGTGTGTGTGTTTGTTTGTGGTTTTATGGGATTTTGCAAAGGAAAACCTTAGCCTGCCTTCCTCTGAAACAGCTTCTGGCTCAAATAGGATTTCCCTCCCCAGGTTCTCTTCATTCTCTGGAGCCTGTGTGTATGTACAGTACTTGTAGAAATGACAGTTTTGAACATACACAAAAAAGTTATTTCCAAGCTATCAACAAGATTTGTTCTCATCTATCTGAAACCGAAATGCACTTTCTACCAACTTTCTCGCATAAGTAATGTGCTTTTAACCTGCTGTTGTGTTCTCTGTGTGATAAGCATTAGTGAATTTGCTTGCTTTTCCGGATGCCAACACTTTAACCATTTTTGGGATGGAAGCACATAGGTCATTAAGAGAAATAGGCAACAGGAAAGGAGGAAGAATAGTATTATATGTCAGGGATGTTTACTCCTGGGAAGAAATCCAGGACTCCAAACATGGAGGCCAGATGGAGAGCATCAGGGGTAAAAATTAAATGAGAGGGAAACAACAGGAATGTTATTGTGGGAATTTAATACAGATCCCCAAGTCAGACTAAGGAGCTGTATGATGACTTTCTAGAACAGATGGCCACACACTCAGAAGGGAAATATGTAGTAGTGATAGGAGACTTCAGTTAACCTGATATTTGCTGGAAATCAAGCTCAGCCAAAACTTTTAGGTCTAGCAAATTCTTCAGTTGCCCAGAAGACAATTTTATTGTCCAAAAGGTGGAAGAGGCAACAAGAGGTTCCGCTATCTTAGATCTGATTCTAGCCAACAGGGATGACCTGGTAAATGGGGTGCAAGTGGTGGGATCCTTAGATGGGAGTGATCATGCTCTCCTGGAGTTTGTTATACAGTGGAAAGGATAAGCCAGACATAGTTAGACACACATGCTAGACTTTGGGAGAGCTGACTTCAGAAATACTTGGGGTGGTCCCATGTTCAGGAATAGTAAAAGAGAAGGGAGTTCTGGATGGATGGGAGTTTCTCAAAAGGGGGATACTGAAGGCACAATTTCAAACAGTTCCAATGAGGAGGAAAAATGGGAGGTGTCTTATATATATAAATGGACCAGCAGCCAATGGCTCACAAAATATCACTGTTCCAGGGACTACCACTTTGAGAAGCACTGGTCTAGATTACAACCTCGAATAATGCTTTTAAATGTAACTAGTTACAGTTACAGTTCCAAGGCCCAGAAAGGTACCTTACTGAACAGTTTTAAATGCTTTACAAAGTAAATGCTTTCTTTCTCATTACTGAAAAATAACTTATTTATCATAAAAAACAGAATGTCACCATGTCTTCAGAGCCAGCATAGTATTGTGGCTTGAGTATTGAAATAAGACACTGGGAAACCAGGGTTCGACTCACTGCTCAGTCTTGGACACCCACTGGGTGACCATGGGCAAATCATATTCTCTCAGCCTCAGCGGAATGAAAGGGCAAACCCTCAACACAATGATATCTTCATATTCTCCACATACACAGATGCATAACAAACTATCTCTCATATGGGAGTTAATACATCACCATGATGACTAGGATCAATCAACAACCCTATTTTCCATGCATTTTCTTTTTTAAATCCATCAAAATTGGTGGCAATCAGCACATATCATGGCAGACAGTTTAACTATGCATTATGTAAAGGAGAACATCCTTTTCCACCATGAAGCTTGAATTGGATGACCCTGGGTTCATGTGTGTGTGTGTGTAATAAAAACATTGGCTAAATAATTGCACAATAAATTTTCCGAAGGTCTGTTTTTGAAGTATCCAAAACAACATGGGATCTCTCCCCTTTGCTTTTGCTGCTCTGCACCATTTGACTATTGGTAGCAATTGGTTTCTCATCCCAGCCTCTACCCAGCTGGGTTTTCCCCTGTACAGCTAACAGGGGGAAAAATTCCCATTAATATGAAATTATGGGTCCATTACTCTTTATGGATGAGAGAAGAACAGGATAAGTGTGCAGGCTGTGATAATCTTCCCCCCAATTGCACAAATACCTGTCAAATCCATATGCATGGGTCTGTCATGATAATATGATGTAATGATGATATGATGGCAAGATGGCATGGTGACATAGTGTTATGATAGATGCTGGTTTATTGAGAGCAGAATAGGAATCCTGTGGGAAGCCAAGCTTGGGAAACAACAGGAGGGAGCAAATGGCCAGAGGTGAGAGAGATTTGTGGTTTTATGACCCTGTTGTTCTTGCAAGCGGATCAGGGCTGTAAGCCAGGTATGCTCTCCTTCCTTAAGTGTGACTAAATGATAATGCAAGAAAGGAAAGAGGAAACATGAAAAGTCACTTTGATCCGGATCAAAGGGTTGGGATCATAGCCAGGGAGTGGGGATGGATAATGGGAACTAAGTATGAAAACTTTTCAGTTCCAACACAGACCCTGGACAGATGAACTTCTGTCTCAATTCTTTTGTTTTTTGTTTAAATCACAGCAAGATGTTCCCTTGATTATTGGATACTGAGTCCACTGATCCTGATAATACCATGGGTTAAGGACGGGAGCAATCTACTTTGCTTCTCAGTATGATAATCTCCTCTGTGTCTAAGCAACTTGTGAATTTTGTAAAAGAAGAGAAAGGCAAAAGAAAAATAAAGTAAAAGATTCTGCTGTTGTTGTTTTTTGTGAAATGAACCAGCAAGGTGCAGAAGTACCCCAAGTACCTGAAGCCTGTTCTATGTTTTTAAAAATAAATAAATCCTGATTAAAATTCATCAGCCATTGTTCCCTTCTAGCACAGCTTTAGATTTCACCTACTGAGAAGGCCCCACATTGCAGGGGTAAAAAAGGTAAACAAGTTCCAAGATGTATTAGAAGACAAAGAAAGAAAAGTAGAAAGAAGTCTCTCCTTTTTCACATCTTGGCAGAAATCAGGCGAAGATGAAGAATGTTAACATGAGAACACAACCAGAATTTTTAAAGACAAGCCCCAAAGCAGAGAGTTGTTACTGCTGAATGCACAAGTGCTGCTGCTTCTTCAAGTTTTCCACAGAAGAGCAAATAAATTCTGTTTTTATTTTCTTTTTGATTGCAATAGGAAAGAGAAAATAACTATTCTGCAAGCCTGACCGAATAGAATTATTAGTTTAAACATAAGCTTCTAAAACTTTTGAATTGGCAGTTGTGTACTGTATCAAGTTAATTCCCAGTTCGTGACCTGAAGCATATTAGCATGCCATGAAAGACTTCCCAGTATTCTACAAGAAATACCCTAGCAAAAACCTAAAGGCTACTGTCCCTGTCTTTAGTGAAGGCTGCCATTCAGTCTATGCCTGAGTCATGGTAACTCTGAACTTACTTGATTCTAAGGGAAGTGCTTCAGAGCACCTTTCATTTATCTTTAACAATCCCCAGCTTTCTTTTTCCTATCTCCATCCCATTGATTCCAGTCCTGATAGCTTGGCCCCAAATATGCAGATCTGGGGATGTTCTTACTTAAAAACAACGTCATGGTCTTTTAAAACCCCTTTCCAAGCTCTGGTAGAGGTCATTAACAAGTCATTAACAAGTTTCAAAGTGCCATGACAATAAGGTAGTGTTTATTTGTATTTATGCCACAGTGTTAAAAATCCAAATTATGGAAAGTAAAATTTCTGGGTCTCCAGAAGTTTTGGTTGTGTGATTCCAATGTTAAAGTAAGCTACTGGGTAATATAAATGAGAAGTATATATTCGAAGGCTAGAGCCTTGCTTGGAGGAAACCTTCTGTTCTTGAAGTCCTGGGTTGTAAATAAGGTAGTGCATAAAAAGTAATCTGTTCATGTTTGTGGGCACTCCTCCTATATCCCCAGTTCTAGGTCCAAGTCCTGGTATGGAAAACAGATTATCTCCAAATATCAGGTATTAAATCAATGGTGTCTGTTTTCAGATAAATACCAGAGGGTAGTGGCAGCCAAAAGTAGCTGTTACTCTCTTTTTCTATTCCCATTTCTATATCTAACACCTACTGTGAGAGAGAACTGTGTTTAATAATACAGCTTTGGCCTAAAGACAAAAGGAGGCTGGGGGATAGTGTTGTGAAGACTGAGCTTTAGGTGTAACTTAATGTTAGAATGTCCTGTGCAAAGTTTCTAGACTTTAAAAAGTACACAGATCTTCTAAAACCTTAACAGGCCAGTTAAAATATAAATTTAAAAAGCATGAAACTGAGAATGAGCTAACTGAGGTTTAAGGTGAAAACTTTACGTGAAAACACCACTTTAGAGAAACACAGAGGCAGGGACTTCAGAAAACAGTACTGTCTGAGGATAAAAGTACTTTAAAACACTTGTGATGACCTAAATAGTTTGGGACCTTGATACGTGAAGGAGTGATTCTAACTATATGTGCTTGCCTAATAACTGAGGTCTACTCGGAGGACCCTTCTCTATGATCTACCAGGGGAGTCAATAGATTGTGTTATGTTGTGGGAGCAGCCATTCTCAGCAGTTGTAGAATCCCCTCACCCTGAATTGGTGCCAAGACAGGCTTTGTTCTGGTGCATAGTAAAGGGATGACTGTTTGCTAAAGACTTTAGGGTCTAATTTATTTACTCCCAAAATGTTTATTTACATGATTTTAAACTCACAGAAATTGGAGATTAGTGCACCGACTTTCATTCCTGCACTAGGTGCAGGATGTAAACTCAGAGAGACTGGTTGTATCACACAGCTCTGTCCCTGGCAGTATGCATCCTGTACCTATTCTTTAAAAGGTCCAGGAGAATCCCAGGTCAGGTATGGGATGATTACTGCCCAGGAACAGCATTGTGTGATACAATCATTCCTTTTGAGTTTACATCCTGCACCTAGTGCAGAAATGAAAACTGGTGAACTAATCTCCATAGTCATGTTAGTCTGGAAAATCAGTGTGCAAAAGGATCTTTGAGACTAACTGAAAGAAGCTGGCAGAATGAGCTTTCATAGTCTTGAGTGTCCTCCTTCACATGCACCAGAGGAAAGTCAGCATGGTGTAGTGGTTTGAGTGTTGGACTGTGACTGTGGAGACCAAGGTTTGATTCTTAGCCTGGCAATGAAAACCGCTGGGTGATCTTGGGCATCTCACATACCCACAGGGGAAGGCACTGACAGACCTCCTCTGTGTAAATCTTGCCAAGAAAACCCCATGAAGGCACACATCAACAAACAAAATTAAAAGGGAACCAGAAATGGCTTTCACTAATGGTTGCATTTGCAAACTCTCACTGGAGTTTACTGTTGGGTTTTTTAAATCACTCTCTTTATTTTAAAGATTTCCCATGCTTTGTTTCCAGAACAACAATAAAATGACATGCAGAAGAAAAGCAGGATATATCAAGGGACGAAAACACACACAAAAAGAATTTTAAAAATACAAAAATGGAAATGAAATAAATAAATGTTCATGTACTCTGTATTCTCTGAAGGTGTAATTCACCAAGTGCAGGTTTCAATAGTTTGCAGTTGCTTCCAACTTATGGAGTCCCCAAGGAAAACCTAGCATGTTTTTTTTTCTTGACAAGTTTTTTTGAGAAGTTTGCCACTGCTTTCCTCTAGGGCAGAGAGAGTGTGACTCACCCATGGTCAGCTACCAAATGCTGATGTCTGGCCTTAATGGCTGAATGGCCATAGTATTCCTTTCAGAATGGGTTTGTACTTCGACCTCAAACTCCATTGGTATTCTACCAAGAGCCAAGACCACACTGCCTTCCTGCCCCAACATTCCCATGACCTGGTGCCCAACTGGCATACTAGAGGCCTGCCACACTTGTGGAGTTCCTAGTTCAGGACTCAGGGCAGCTTACACACATTAAAATAGTTAAAATTCACAAAATACAAGCATTAAAAAGTGATTAAGAAAACATAAAGCAAAACTATTGCTCCTCTCTTTTGTTTTGTGTGCAGCAGGTGCCTTGTTTCCTTCCTTTCAGAAGTGGCAACTGCTTACCAGGCCCTTCAGAAAAGGCAATATTTGACAAAGAGAGCTACAGTTGGCCCTTCTTTTACACTGATTTTTTATACACGGATTTAAGCATACACGGTTTGAAAATGTTCCAAAAAAGTATAAATTTACCTTGATTTTCCATTTTTTATTAGGGACACCATTTTGCTATGTCATATTTAATGGGACTTGAGCATACACGGATTTTGTTATACATGGGGGATCTTGGAACCAAACCCCAGCGTATAACAAGGATCCACTGTAGTAACCTGAGGTGTCCACAAAGCAACAACCACCTATAGACTGAGGTTAGGTCATGTTGCAGAAAGTCTTCATATAGGCTTCATCAGTTCTCATTGACCCAAGTTGCATGAGACTTTGTAAGTCTCAGTGAAGTTTACCACAGGTTTGACAAACACTTGGAATATATTAAGTTGCTTCTCATTGTGATGGGGATTGTTGGTCATCATCCTGTTGATGATTTGTGTACTTTTTCAAAACTTGCAGAAGAAGGTATCCATTACCTTCTTGTACAAGACACCAACCCAGCACACAATAACAGCAGGGGACTGTTAGGTGGAAAACTTGACCTATAGGAACTGGTTGGCTGAAGGACTTTGTTACCTACAACACCCTTTTTTCCTGAAATTTTGATATAAATGATATCCCAGATGGCCCTAGATGGACCAGAGTCTGCTGTCAGCCACTACACACCATACCCAGGTGACGTCAACCTCACCCAAGTAATATCCTTCAGATAGTTTGGGAGTCACTAATGAGACTATCATTCTCTCCAAATAATCAGGAGGATGTGCAATGTTTGCCCAAGTGGTCAACTTAGCTCCTTCCCTGGACTGTTGTCAGACTGGATTATCACACCCAAACAATCAGACACCTCTATCTAGGTTTTGCCCAAGCAAATACACACCCCTTGTCAGGGACTAGTTTTCACCCTTAAAAACTCCTAGTTTTCTCCCTTCAGTGGACTAATCTAGATTGAAGGGGGAATCTATGTCTCTCTGACCTCTGATCTAATTCTGGCCCATTCTTTCACTCCATGACTAAATCTCATCACCATCTGATATTAATTGGACTCCGGAAGAAGCCTCAACTAGTGTAAGTGTCTCTTTAGTGCTGCCTATAATTCTATCCCATGCTAACTCCTGATTTCCTGAGCCTTGTATGAATGTGAGTTCTAACAAATTGCTGTGTGATTTTCCTTTTTAATCAAAAATATGACTCTAATTGAAGAAGCCTGCCTCTGCTCCATTGCTTAGAAATTCCCCGGTCTTCTTGATATACAAATCGGGAAGCAGTTTCGCTAGAGTCTTTGTTGCCAGCCCACTTGCAATATTGAGCTAATTAAAATTCCCCTAATTAGATTCTTGGCTACAACTCCATCCAGGCTCAGTCTGGCTCAAGAATACCAAGGGAGCAAGGAACAGTGTTATGCTGGGGAACGAGGCTGCAACTTCTTCCCTCCATGCTTGAAAAACATAGAATGAACCTGGGTGCATCCATACACTGGCCAGAGAGCACAACTGTATCTGATAGTACCCTGGCTGCAGCATGCTAGGATGGGTGGAACCAACCAGGCAGAGAGAATAGCCTCTGATGCCTTCTGTAAATATCCAGACAAACACTTTTGCATGTATGCTGTATGATCTCAGTAAATGTGTCTTAACATGCCGATATACCTTGTTAAGAAACTGGGCACCATCACAAGATTACTCACCTGCTAGAAATGAGCAAGACAACTAGTCCTTTCTTTAAAAAATGTCATGGTTTTTACAATTCTACTATACGTATCTGTATACAACAGGTCTCTTTTCTCCTCTTTGGAGCAAAGCACTCAGAGAGTCCAAACAAAAGAAGAAAAGTTTTGAGGTTTCCATTTCTACTTGAACGACCTAAGAGCCATCCAAACCTAAGAGCCATCCAAAACCTATACATTCTTAATTTAGAAATAAAGGAAGCTTCTCTATACATAGAATTTTGATTCATCTAGTTCAGTATTATCTACACTGGCTGGCACTGGCTTAGCTCTACTGGGTTCCAGATACTCTTTTCCATCTGGAAACTGAACCTGAGATCTTTGGTGTGCAAAACGTGTGGTCAATTTCTGAGCATCTACTCTTACCTAAGGGATTTCAAGAGACACAAACGTTAGCCATTTTGTTTTCAAGGTCAATACACTCTAAGAAATATGTTTGTATCATTTATAAAATGTGTAATAAAAATAAACAAACAACTAATTTTCATGCAATTTCATATATAATTTCCTAAAAGTTCAGTGTTTATATTAAAGTGAGCTTGGCACCATTTTTGGAGTCTGTTAATTGTGTGTGCTTGTGTGTAGGATACTGGCATTTTCCACCCATGCTTCATTTTCTCTCATACTTCCATCTTTCCATTTCTTGTAAAACTATGCTGTGTAAGAAAACACAGATGTCTGATGAGTCACTGTGTGGAGGAAAGGAGTTTGGGGGGATATCCTCAGGAAACAACAGGGATCTCTAGCAGTTGCAAAGTGAAATAAAATTAGAGCCATTGTTTCCCAGAGACAATCCCACAACTGCCCTCCTACACACAGTGACTCACTGAACATCTGGGTTTTCCTTGCAGCCTCCCAGAATAGATTGAGAAGAAAAGGACTAAGACTGGAGGGAGAAGTAGGCATGATGAGAAATGCAAGGATTCTACAAAGTCTGCCTCTGTCACACACACACACAAACACGCACATGTAACTTCTAGAATACAAAATAGTGCCATGTTAATTTTAATGGAAGCACTGAACTTTCAGGAAATTAGATATGGAATCTACTGAAAATTGATTTTTCTGTAAGGTCCCCGATTTCAATCTCTGCTAAATGAAACTTTAGCATAAAAAGTTGTTTCAGTGATGGAATAAGTACTCTCACTATGCAATAAATATTCACCATGCAGTTAAAATATTAGTAGTTGCAATGAGAATGAAGGTTCTTTTTTATACCTTTCTCTTTTCTTAAACTAGTTTCTTCTGATGAGAGTGGATGTTGCAGGTATCAAAGGTTTGGCAGTGAATATTAATGAGTATTTTTATTGTCTATTTCCTCTCATGTGTGAAAAGTTGTAGATGTCCTGTTACAGGTCACCGCATAGCTACAGCAATGAGTTTAGGGGCCAAGCTTGAGAGAGGTTTCAGAGACTGCCGAGTTCCTTCTTGTTATTAAAGAAAAATATCCAAAGTTATGAAAATATGAATCTGTGTACAAGAACATGGACAGTGTGCATCTGTTGTCTGCATGTACTGAATACAAATAGTTTCCTGTAGTATCAAGGCCTGATGAACAGAAAAATGTGAAAACAACTCTTCAACCATACACGTAAACAATTTTGACTTAAAAAATGTTTAACAAGCCTGTCAAAAGAGAGGAAGGTAACTCCACAAAGTCCTGTTCTGCTTTGACAAAATCCCACTTAGCCACCTCATTGTGATATGGTTTTAGTCTGGGATCCTGAAGAAATATCACCAGAGCATAAGCTCTAGAAAATTCTACCAAGGTAGTAAGGTTTCAGTTACAGCTCTGGAAAGAGACTACGGCGCATTACAGACCGCCGAAAAGCGGCAGCCTGCACCCGCCCCTTTCCCCACTTGATCGGGGCCTCAGCGGCTACAGCGGCAGCCACTGAGGCCCCGATCCGCCACGTTCCAGGCCGTGGGGAAGCGGAAAAAGGCCCCTTCCCCGAGACCTGGAAAGGGATGTCCTTGGGGCTTCAAGCCCCAAGGACACCCCGCGGCGGCGGGGAGGAGGGGAAAGGGGC
>NC_056524.1:162775418-162797794 GCF_019175285.1 Sceloporus undulatus
CAACTCTATGATTCTATGATTCTATGTTGAAGTCTCCCAGCACTAATAGCTAGAGGGACTCCAACTGCAACCCCGAAACCACCCAGGTTACCTCAGAAAGGGAATCTGTTGAGCATCGGGGTGGGTGGTACACCAACAAAAATCCCTTTTCTATCCTGGCTACCCACCTTTAGATATAAACACTCAAACCCCGTAGACTGTAGGAGACGGCATCTGGTCAGGGGGATGGAATCACAATAGACCACTGCTACTCAACTTTCCTGCCCCCCCCCCCCCCAGGTCTTTCCTACTGCTGCACAGAGAATCCTGATGGGCAATGCTGAGAGAGATTAACCCCCACCCACTCATATTGCATCTGGCCAGGTGTCTGTAATACAGACCAGGTCAGCCTGCTAATCCAGAATCAAATCCTGAATGGCATTTGTTTTTCCATTAACTGACCAGACATTCAGCAGAAGCATTTTCAACCTGGCCCGGGGGGGAGGGGACTGTCACCAAGGCTATCCATGCTATTTGACCTGGGATACAATTTGGGGGCAACAAGTACCCCTTTGTGCTCCCTCTTCCTTGATATTGTAATTGTCTCCTCCCTCCATATCTCCCTCTGCCCTGTATGACTCTCTCTGTTGGGGTACAATGCAATTTTTTAATCCAGCTAGAACAGACTGACTGAAACAGAAGTAACTTAGTAAGTGTGCATCTTCTTTGAGTCAGTAGTTTTACTCTGCTTGGGACTAACAAATGGATTCAGGCCATAGATTCTGCTGCTCTCTTCTTTTGGCTATACTGAATTGTCTATTCCTTCTCTTGGGCTCTGGTGTTAGCATTGCTCAGCCCCTTTGACATAAATACTGTTCACACCACTGCTGAAAATGAAGTAATTAAAATAACAGGATAATTGTAATTTACCTTTTCCCCAAGTAAACTACAGCATCCTTTACGAGAGCCTTGGAAGAACCAGGAGGTAGATAGGCTTTGGGAGAAAGATGCAGACAAAGCAAGGATTAAGTATCTTCTACGGTCCATTTTTCATAAGGATCAAATGAAAACCAAAGCTTATCCACTCTGATAACCAGCCACTCACCTATGCACCAGAGTGGAATAATAGTGCCTTTTGGGTGGATAGTTGTCAGATCCACAGCTTAAATCACCATGTAACAGATGGGTGTATGAAGAAAAGACAAGAGGTGAAGGGAATGAAGGGCTGGTAAATTCTTCTCCAGCTGGTAAATTCTTTGTACTCATTTGATCTGAGGGGAAAAGCTCATATCTTCAAGAAAACCTATGCAACATAAACACTGATAAGTGTGGGGAAGAAAAAGCTTCAAAGGGAGACTGATCTTATCTTTGTGAAATCAAAGGCTTTCATGGCCGACATCCATAGTTTTTTATGGTTTTGGGGGGCTATGTGGCCATGTTCTATGTAGCCCTTTAAGAGATTTTGGACTTCAGCTCCCAGAATCCCAGACTATTGGCCAACATGGCTGAGGCTTCTGAGCACTGAAACCCAAAATGTCTTAAAGGGCACAGTTTGGGGACCACTGTTCTAGAAGAATTTATTCCTGACTTTTCGCCTGCATCTGTGGCTGGCATCCTCAGAGAATGAGAATCTCTGAAGATGTCAGCCACGGATTCAGGCAAAACATCAAGAATAAATTCTTCTAGAAAATGGCCACATACCCCCCCCCCAAGCCCACAAAAATATGATCTTACCTTTGATGTAGAAGCTGTAATAGCTGAACAACCAAACATCTTTCCCACAGAAGTAAAGGCTTTTCTCTGATTATAGTAGGAAATTGGTCTTGTCATTGGCCTTCAAGTAATTTCCTAAGTCAAAACCCCCATGGGGTTTTCTTGGCAAGATTTGTTCAGTGAGAGTTGGCTTTTGTTTCCTCTGAGCCTGAGAGTGTGTGACTTGCTCAAGGTTTTCATGGCTGAATAGGGATTTGAACCTTTTTTTCCAGAGCTGTAGTCTAGTGTTTCAACCACTACATCATGCTGGTTCTCATATCATAGTAGGTAATACCATGATGTGAAAGGTGGGGACAGAAAGGAATTTTGTCCTGTTCAGTGCTCATAAGAATGTGGTGGAATCCAGTGATTTTAAATGGGATGGAAAGAACTTGAGCTGAGCTTTTAACAAACTGAATAAGGAAGAAAGGGAAACTTGCCAATTCATCTGTCTAAAGAGTGAAGCAGATGGGCAGGAAGGAGTGGCTAGAAGTCACTCTGAGCCTGATGGCCCCAGGGCCACGACAAACACAAGTCACAGCCCTGAGGGTGTCTCCTCCCATGGCCCCAAATAAGAGTGGAAAAGATGTGCTGCTTTTGGGGTTGGAGTTGGGCCACTTTAGGTGGCCCCAGTGCATCCCCGAGGTGGCTTCTGAGTGGTCTGGGCATGTGTGTTGTGTAAAGGACATGCCCTCAGAGGGGCCAGATGCTGCCCCCATCTGCCTGTCTTAGGCCTCTGTTATGGCTGGTTCTGTCATTTTGCCTCAAGATATAAAATCACTTTATTTTTGTTTTGTTAATGTGCACCTTGATTTGGACATGGGTGGCTGTGCACCAATAGTTGTTCTATTCATGAAAACAAATTTCTAGGACTACCCTGATTCAGACAGAATATTCAGCTCTTAAAAATCTGGCTTTGTATCTTTGTCTATATTCCCAGTTTGGTATCATTAGTGACTTGTGGCTTGCAAGCCAGTGGGGTGGTGAACTATAAAGGGATTATCTGAGAGGCTGAATCCATTCCCTAAAATATATTCAGTAGCCTGGATAGTTCCTTTGAAATTTGGACTAAAACCCAGAATGAAATGAGCACACTACCAGCACTGAAGCCACCCAGTATCTCTGAGCTTCCAGAAGTCTTTGGGAATTAGCATGGAGAGATATGTGTTGGAAAAACAGTGTTGGAAGCAGAAAAATATGTTTGTAAAGCAGGTGAAAGCATCTATAAGGCAGCTAGGAAACTGAGAACACTGGGGGCAGGGCCTGTGGGCACATCCATGATCTTTCCTCCTTTTTTGGTCTACTTGTGCTACAGGTGAACACAGGCACAAACATTAATTTGAGATTTATGTAACGGCATTGGGGAACTCTTTAATTTTGCCTGAGGAGACACTCAAGGCAAATCTGCTGAGATTAAATGTAAGTAGGAATTGTGAGGGAAGTTAAAGAACTGATTTGATTCAGTGGAGAAGTTTTACAAATTACTCAAATTATTTTGATATACTGAAAATATCTCTTTTAATCTAGGTCCTGAAATATCAAGATAAAGTAAGGAAAATTTTATTCTTTTTGATTCTGGGATTTTCTTGCTGGTTACATAAATGATAGACCTCCCCACTTCAAATTACATTAGACCATTGGTATTTGCTGAGGTTTGGTTCCAGTTCTGAAGAGCAAGTGCTCATCATGATTGTCTACCTAGTGATACCAATAAGAAAAATCTAAAAACAGAGTAAGCTAGATTGATTCATACCAACAAACCAGTGCTATCATTATTTTTTTCCACCAGGAACCGGTGACTGGTAAAGCCATGATAACTACTAATTATCTTGCAAAATAACTGAGTAGTTTGCAATGAGATATGGCTGTTGTGAAAACTTATCCATGACCCCAGCTACAGTGATGATTGCATCTCAACTCAGAGGGAAGAATTAGCCCTGCAAGGTCATGGGCCCTGATGACATTGTTGGAATTAGCAACCTTTGTGCACTAATACTAACTGCTAATTTGCATGTTTGCTGATTTTCTTTTTGTTTTTTCACACCTACTCTCTTCCACCCACTCTCTTTTCCCCCCACACCCACTCCAATGTGAAGCAATTTTTATCTTCTGTCCTCCATTAAACCACCTATTGCATTGTAAGTAAAGCTACTTTTATTATATTTTAAAAAGAAGACATGGTGCCCGAAGAGACAGGTCAAAATGAAGCTGCTTCGAGTCACTTTGGAGGTATGCTGTTTAAATGACACACACACCTTAAGAGGCCAGAAGCTGCAGCAAAGCTGCACTCCAGTGCTTAGGACTGGAGCATGGCTTTGGTGCTGCTTCCAGCCTCTTAGGATGCAGGCATTATTTAAACAGCATATTATTATTATTATTATTATTATTATTATTATTATTATTATTATTATTATTAACCTTTATTTATAAAGCGCTGTAAATTTACACAGCGCTGTACATACAATCTTTTTAATTGGACGGTTCCCTGGGGCTTACAATCTAAAAAGACATGACACAAAAGGAGATGGGAGTGGTGGAGGGAAAGAGGATGAGGGCCAACAGTTCTTCTCTACCTCCGAGGCCTGGATCAGGGGAGATGGACTGGAGGGAGGACATAGCAATACAGGAAATACGGGAAATGCAAAAAGAAGACACTTTTTGTGGCAACTTTTTGCACCCTCGAAAGGCTGGATCCTGCCTTGTTCTCGATATGGGACCCACAGCAGCTTACAATGTAAGTTAAAACAAATACAGCCATCCCTTCTGATTCACAGGGGATTCGTTCCGGACCCCCCCCCCATGAACACTGATATTGGGGTCCCATTGGTTTCAAGGGCTTTGTGTACCATTTAGTTCCCTCCTCACTTGCCCTCCATGAATAATCAAGACTGAAGATCCCAAGTCCACGAATGGGAGAGGGACAACTGTATAGTAGAAAAGTTAAGAAACCATTAAACAACCAGCCCAATTAAAACTTTAATTTAAAACACATTCAGTACCTGAAGAAAAAATACAGCACATCTATTGAACTGCTTTGTGCCACAATCCATTAAAAGCAGAAGGCTCAAGGCGGTTTTTATATAAAAAATGTATTTGCCTGGCAGTGAAAGGAGAGCAGGGAGGGAGCCAACCATAAATGCCATGGGAAGGAGTTCCATAGGCTAAGATCATCCTATGCCCTTGATTTCAATGGGCCTTCAGAAGATTTTAATTACAAGTCTCAACAGCAATAGCCATCAAGCTAATGGCATTGAATGCTGGCAGGGATAGTGATGTAGTATCTAAAGGAACACATGATTTCCACCTCTTATATAAACTGACAATATGCTTCTGATTTAAATTCAATGTGTTAGTGATAACATTTTAATCCCTAAATAGCTTGGTACTTGATGGAACACCTCCCTTTATATATGCCTGCCTGATTACTGAAATCCATTGGAAGTGCCTTCCTCTGTCTTCTACCTGTAGGGGAATATATTGTGGCGTGACAACGAAGAAGGTTTTTGCTGCTGTGACACCCAGCTTGTGTAATTCTTTCCCCTTGAGGGACCCATTGATGCCACCATTAATATATATATGTTTGCCACGTCAAAACCTAATTTTTATTAGACTTTGGTCATAACTGATTTTATCCAGGCTGTGCAAGCCCCATGGCTGCATTTTTTAAATTTGCTTTTACTGTGTTTAAATTGTCTGTTTTAATGGACAATCTGCATAATATATTTTGATCATTTTAAATTGTTATTATTAATTATTGTTTTAAACTGAGTTTATTTTAAGGCACCTTGAAATCTTGGGATATAGGGTGGGATATAAATATTTTAATAAAGAAACGAACTATCAAGTCAGCAGAACATCAGATTCAGAAACTGAGGCTTTAGTAGTTAAAACTCTGAAAACCTTTATTCACCAACTATAAATCCAGTCTTGAGACGTTCATTGTCAGAATTCAACAGCAAGCATTAACTTTGCCTAATTAAACTGGACACACTTCCAAATTCGTGGTGGGTTTAATTCTCATTTGTTATAACTAATAAAAACATTTCTCTCTTTCGTTCTGATATCGCCTCTTATTTGTTGTTACAGCTATACCTTTCCCTCCGGGTATTATCTCAGCACCTGTGTCTGAGCTCACCATGTTTCAACAATATCCATGTTCATTGTATAACCCATTGCACCAGTTTTCCAATATATTTTGGCAGGCAAGGCGCATATGCAGTGCCTGACACAAACAAAGCAGCTTGAGTCTTGTGTCGGGAGACATATGGGTACAAATACAATAAAGTAAAATAAAATAAAATAATAATGTAGATGAGAGCTATGTTGACTGAAACAGGCTTGTTTATTAGTGGCTCACATTTAAAAAAAACATTGGGACAAGCCAAATGGAATGAATTCTAAGCAAACGTTAAGAGAAGACTAGTTGGGAGTGGCAAGCATGTTGAACTTACTTTTGAGTGGAGTTCCTAAGTGTACTCTTTAACTTATTTCCACATTACTACAGGTTTTCCTCTTACTTGCATGGGAATCAATAAAGACTCACTCTTGCAGTGGCAGTAAGATGTTCCTCCTGGCTCTGACACTGAGTGGACTAAATTAACTGGGACACAGTGGATCATTGTGATATGTCTGTGTGAACAAAGCAGGCAGAGATGTAATGCATCACCCCATGGTTCTTGCTCTTCCTATACCCAAATGCAACATCAAAATTATGTGCGCTATGCTACGGGAATATTTTTGTTGTTTTTGTCCAAAGTCTCACTAGGAGCATCAGAGGTATAATTATGGCAGATAATCAGAAGACATAGGATATGCCTACAGTTTACTTGGGCAATCAAATTGATCTAAAGAAATTGCCTAAGGAAGACTCAGTTGATAGCAATTGGTGCCATGGGAACCTCATGTGTATGAGAACAGAAGACTGTGCCTCCCACGGCTTATAACGTATGCAGGAACAAAATGAGTAAGAATGGGATTTTAATAGCTGTTGCCAAATCCAAAGCCCTAAATGATCCTATGCCCTTGAATAATAATGAGATGTGATGGTAATTAGAAGAGCAATGGAGTAATTACCTCCATTCTTGCTAAAATATGGTTGGATGGGCTGAAATGAACCAAAGTGTATTAATACAGAAGGAAGAGATACAGACCCCATTCATCTCTCTGTCAGGTAAATGCACTTGAAAGGTTATCTTTATGTAATTTGGATGTGTCCTCATGGGTGCATTAATGTGTCTTTGCTTTTTCATGCTGGGATTTTATAGCTGCATCATAATGAGAAGGTACTGGATGCATCTTTTACTGTAGCTGCGCTTTTGTCAAAATGAAATTTCCTTGCCTAATGAAGTTCTCCTCCTCTAAAAAGTTTATTAAAGGACCCATTGCACTGATAGCCAAAGCTCCTTATATGTGCATCAGTACTCATTTTGGGATGTGTGGACAGCGGTGTGCATGTACAGACAACACCATATTTCTACATTATGGCTTCTAAATGGGGGGGGGGTGCTTGAACAGCTTTCTAATTTTTTTAAAAAAAATCTCAATGCCTTCATTTGATGGCAATACACAACAGTACCCTTTTTGTATTGGTATCACAATGCTAGAATTCCACTTCAGTTGTGGAATGACCATGTGGGCGGGGCGCTGACTCCCTGAGATATAATGAGTCACACGTGAGTCCTATCGTTGGCCGCATAAGCAAAAGAAACGGTGAGAGCCGTAGTAATGCTGTAAACTTTATTGAAACAAATGAATAAACTGGTTCAACACAAACAATGCCGGCTCCAAGCGCGGTTACTCCATCAACGCCTTTGTTCTCCCCGCGTTCACACTTCCAGGTCCATGGCTTCCTCATGGCCACCTCTGTGGCACTTCTCTGAAAACTCAGCGTTGGCCTTCTCCTTTAATACAGGGCCTGGGCCTTGCTCCCACTGCTCCCCTTTAGGGTCCCACTACTCGCCTGATAAGGGCCCTGTCTCCTGGCATCTCCAGTTTCCCTCGTGGGGATACTTATAATCTCCTTCCACCTTGGGGTCGGGCAAGACTACCTCTGACCGGGTTCCCGTCCTCTGCAAAGAGTGTTGCCCTTGCAGGGTCACAGGACAGCCTATCCGCCCCGGGCTCCTTCGCACTTCTCCTTGCCCTTCTGCAACTGCCTCTGCGCATGCCAGTCTTCCACATGCTCGACCCTCCCTCTCATCCACCTGGCCCTCAGCCTTTATATCCCTCCCCTGGGGCGGTGCCTCTTCTGTCCACAGGGCTTCTGGGTCCTCTCATCCCCCAGCTTCCTGCTCTGTTCCATCAACCCTCCCAGTGCCTGTGTCCACCTGGCTACAGACCAACATTAAAAATAATTATGAAAAGCTTTGGAGTGAGGGGGGAGTAATGGGATTAATAGATCAACTATGTTCTAATAACTAGTTCCTGCATGACAGGGGGTTGGACTGGATGGCCCTTGTGGTCTCTTCCAACTCTATGATTTTATGATTCTAATAGTAATGGTAAATGATAGGGTAACAAATGAAATAAAGGTGACAAGAATGCCCATTATCGCCAATATTATTTGCAATGTTAATAGAGATATTAGCATATGCTATAAGGAATGATAATAGTTTAGAAGTAGTAGAATTGAAAACAAAACATAAAATTAGTTTATTTGCTGATGACACATTATTAACCATTAAAGATTTAATAGATAGATTGGGAAAAATAAAATAACATTTCAATGTATTTGGTGATATGACAGGGTCGCAGATTAATTGGAATAAATCAGAAATGATGTTATTTAATTACACAAAAGAAGAGGACTGTGAATTTGTAAGACAAAGAAGTTTAGAGATACATTTTAAAAGTAGTATAAAATACTTAGTAATAAATATCATGAAAGAATTCAGGGAAATGAAGTAAAAGAATTTGGTAGTATTAAAGAAGGAAGTGGAGAAAAATTAGCAGAATATAAGAAAATTCAGTTATCGTGGTTTGGAAGAACAGCATTAATTCAGATGAAAATATTACCAGAATTATTATTTTTTATTTGGAATGCTACCATCAGAAACCGAACTGAACAAATGGCAACAACTATTGAATACATATTGTAATGGAGGGCAAAGAACTAGACTAAACTTTGGTATAAATCACAAAAAGGGAGGATTGGGGCTAGTCAACTGAGATGTGTAAAAGAAGGTAAGTTAGGTGTGGCAGATTTAGAATGGTTAGATACAGAGGAAGTAGGTATGAGAACATGGAACACTTTTTAAAGGGAATTTACTAAGAAAGAAATTAAGATAACTGGAAACCCACTTATGAAAAAATGTATTAGAAATATGGAGTAAATAAAAAAAGAGTTAATGACTGAAGATTCAATAATAACACCAATAATAATGGAAAGGAAATTTCCAAAGAACTTGAGAATGCTGTTAGATAAGGAGTTAAAGGAGAGGAAAATAGATAGAATAGAAAATTGGGTGGACATAAGAGTACAGAAAGAGAGTATAAAGGAAAAAATTATGGGGATAAAAATCTCATGGTTCCATTGTATGCAAACAGAACAATGGATTAATAATTGGAGAAAAAAGAATGTAGAAATAAAAAAGTACACACAATTTGAACAATTAATTCAGAAAGGAAGAGAAATGGAGAAAAATGAGAATTTGAAATGAATGTTTAGTAAAATGTATAAAATGTTGATGGAATATAAAGGGGGGAAGGAAAATATTTTGGGAGGAATATGAGAAGAAGAACTGGGATGTAAAATATGTGATAAGGAATGGGATAGAATTTGGGAACAAAGCCATTTGGAGAATTTATCGGTACAGATTAAAAAAAATTATTATAAATCGATATGGAAATGGCATTTGACGCCAGTGAGATTACACAATACGTATTGATAAGAATAATTCAAAAAATTGTTGGAGAGGTTGTCAAGAAGTAGGGCCATAGATGCATATGTGGTGGCAACGTAGATATGTACAAAAATTTGGGGAGAAAGTAATAATAGAAATAGAAAGTATTATGAATATAAAAAATAGAAGTCCAAATATGATATTGTTATCATTATATAATTAATTGAAATGGAAAAAACAGGGAAACGATTCGATAACAAATTTGATTACAGCAGTGAGATTAATTATAGCAAGATGTTGGAAAACGAAAATATGTGTACAATTGGAGGAGTGGTATAAAGAGGTATGGACATTAGCAATTAATGATAAATTGACATGCAGATTGAAAGTAAAAAAATGGATTATGGAAAAGAGGTGACTTTGATGGAATTTGGAAAGAATTTATTGAGAAAGTATTGAGAAAAGAAGATGGAAGATGAGAGGAACTGAGATTTCGGATGGAATATAAGAGTGAAAGGGGAAGGGGAGCACTGAGGTGGGATATAAAAGATTTTTAGATAAGTTATAATAGAATGGAGAAAAATATATATACAGTTGAATGTACTGTATAATATTCATTGTATGAATTTTAATTTTAATAAAAATTATTTTTAATAAAAGAATTCCACTTCAAATGATGTGAGGCTCTTCCTGACCCTAATGCCAGGTATGTGTGTTTTTCTCAAAAAACAAGCCTATTACGTATTTCTCTTGTAATCAAGCAAAAGATCTTTCAGAATAAATGAAAAGGAACTTCATTCCAAGGAGGAGGCAGGATGGAGTTAGGCTTCAACTATACAGCAGAATTAATGCAGTTTGACACTGCCTTAACTGCCATGGCACAATACAATGGAATTCTGGGATTTGTAGTTTTGTGGGCTATTCAGCCTTCTCTGTCAGAGAGCTCTGGTGCCATAACAAACTACTAATCACAGGATTCTATAGGATGGAGCCATGACAAATAAAGAAATGTCAAACTACATTAATTCAGCAGCGTGGCAGCAGCTTTGGATTGCATGCACCATTCATCCTTTTGGGAGCAGACATCATTCAATGACAGACCACTTGCATTTCCATGTAGGGTTGAGAAAATTTTTGGCTTCAAGCAATGGAGAATCTCTGACATTCAACAGAGAAAGTACTGAATTAGATGGATGACTTTATATAAGGCAGCTACCTGCCCATGTATGACACATCTCTCTGAGGTTTCAGAAAGGTGTCTTGGCCATACTTTGATGTGCTATGAAAAGAAGTTAGGACCTTGTACATGTAAGACCTGTCCTACCAACACCCCTCTGATGTGTATTTTAGGAGTCGCAATGATGCTAACACATCTGCTTCTTCCATCTGTCTTTTTTAAAAATGCCCATGCATTGTATGACACTTCATTAAAGCAAGCAAATGCTGCAGAAAATTCACAGCACTCTTAACTGTTCAGCATCTTCCCTAACTACTTAGACTTGGTTTTATAGGCCAATTGAAAGTGGACTGTGGCCCATCACTGGTTCATAGACCATAGCATGAGAATTGTTAATCTAATGTCATTCCATTTAAGGGCAAGTGTCTGAGATCAAGGGTAAAATAATAAAATTGCCATGTTGTTCTGGGTGGATGTAGTCTGCATTCCATTTTGCAAGTATAACCTTTTAATAAAGCTAAAGGCAACTGCATTATTTTATGCATTTTCCCCCTCTTTCTTTTTTATGTTTTCAAAACCTTCTCCCTCATGCCTATTTGACTCTGATGGTGCATCAATATGTCTTTGTGTGTGTGTTTTCTACCCCCCCCCCAAAAAAAAAGCCTTGAATTACTGATAGGGAGTTATCATTTCCCAAATGAAGTATGTTAGGCTGTCCTTGTCATCATGGTAATGAAAACAGAAGAGACAGAGGATGCGCTTTACTTTGTGAAGAATTAGAATATGCACAGCTTTCCCACTTGGCATTTCAATTTCACACACCATTTTAAAAGCAAAACCTAGAAGACTTACACTGACATTTCAAATGCCCTATCTTCCTGATGATTGCACTGATTTTAGGAAACACTATTGTTCGATTCAGGTTTGGAACTGTATGCATTAATTGAAACTGCCAAGACATTCATTCAGTCACTTGTTCTCTAGAATGTCAAAAAGTAGAATGATTCAAAAAGTAGCAATGTTGACTCCTAGCCGGAAACAGTAGGAGACCGAAGCAAGTCTAAAGCAAAGTTCACCTTAAGACTACATGCATCCACAAAAATTATTTTTATGTCCCTACCTTACCCTCTGTTCCCTTTGCAACCTTTTTTAAGGGACAAACATCACAGCCTCTCTCCTACACTGTTTAATATTTTTTCTTCAAAAATCAATTTTTCAAAACCAGGGGTCCTGTCACACTACATAACTATAGCATTATGATTCCCCCTTAACTGCCATGACAACATCCCATGGAATCCTGGGGCTTGTAGTGTAGAGAGGAGTATTTCGAATTCTTAGTTAGAGAGCTCCTTTCGTGCCTTAACAAATGACAAGCCCCAGACCTCTTGCACAGGAATATGTCCTCTTTTCCCAACAGACCAGCATCAGAAGGCCCACCAACTGATAAGCCACTCAGCAACTCACCTAGTTTTATCACTGTCTTGTGTGTCTGTCTTAGAAAGCACAGCTGTAGGCACAATCCAGCCAAAGTGAGGAATGTTTTAATACCAACAGTTTCATTGGAAGAAATATGATCCTGTTGTGTCAAAATAAATAAAATTTAGAACAGTTTACTATGTCCTGGATTGTGCCCCTTCTTCTTGGTGCCGCTGTTATTTCTTAGATATTGGATATAACCACTATATGTACAGTTTTGAAATTCATAAAAATGATGAATTGGAATACATAGAGATCCATTCTCTGTATAAATGTTTCTCATGACGATAGTTTAACACAACATTCCTATATGTGTCTACTCAAATGTAAATCCAACTGAATTTCATGAAGTTTAGTCCCAGATTTAGTTTATGCATTTAAGGCTGCATCTGCACTGTTGAATTAATGCAGTTTGACAACACTTTAATTTATATGGATTTCTGGGTTTTGTAGTTTTGTGAGCTATTGAGACTTTTCTGTGAGAGAACTATGGTGCCACAACAAACTACAAATGCCAGGATTCCACAGGATGGAGCCATGAAATTAAAGTGGTGTTGAACTGGATTAATTCCACAGTTAACATTAGCCTAAGTGTGAATAAGTCCTCTTGAACTCAACTGAGCTTACTTCTGAGTAGGCAGTTAAAGGTTTGGACATGGACATTTCTGCATTCTTCAATGCAACTCCACAGAAGACAATTTCTCTTTATCCAATCAAGTGCTGTATTCTCACATTGCATTTGTAATTATACTCTCAATTTTCATCTGACAATTATGGAAGGACAGAAAAACATGTAGTATGTATGTACATTCATGGGTTTCCAGGTGCCTGTTTCCTCCATGTATTCATCAGTAAGAATAAAATGGATTGGAAAAGAACAAAGCACAAATAAGCTTCAGAAGTATGCTTGTAAAAAATGATTTTCCCTTTAATCTTTTTGTCATTTCCCCCTATTAGTAGTGTCAGTATACTGCAGGTACATCTCTTTTGGACCAAAATGGAAAGGAGGGGAAATTGTTCTCACCTTGGGAGTTCATGGCTATAGGTGATCAGCAGAGAAAGAGGGTAGGGTGAACTCTTTCCCAATGACTAGCTTATATCTCCCATTTTATTTTTGGTATTATTATTATTATTAATCAAAAATACAAAATACACCCCCATCAAATATATCACAGCAATATTATAACAATAAAGTAATTATCCAAAAAAATAAAGAATACAGAGTACAAAATCCAAAATACATAGCATAATACATAACATAATAATGGAAGCATAACATAGCATAATAATTTAAACGGCAATCCCCGGCACTTCCCTGGAAGAGAACAACTATCAATGTCAAATTACATATGTTAAAATAACATGACATGGCATAGTAATCAAGCATAACATAACATAATAAGCAATAAAACAATCCCCAGCTCTCCCCTGACAACAAAATAACAACCAAGTACAGATTACATGCTTAAAATAGTTATACTAGTTATAAAATAGATAGAGTACAGGCAAATGGAGTAGGACCATCAGGAGCAGGCTAGGCTGTTTAAGATTAGCACTGTCTGCATCCCCTGGTCTACTATTAGCATCTCCCCAATGTTCCATTACTATCCAAGCCAATGTTCAGATAGCCATTTTGTATGGTCTTGGAGCCATGCTGAAGACAGAGTGAGTGAATGAGTGTGTGGGAGGGAGGGAGAGAGAATTGCAGAAAGGCAGGCACATGCATATGTACACATATGCTATAGGTGTGTGTGTGTGTGTGTGTGTGTGTGTGTGTGTGTGTGTCAAATATCTCAAAGATACATTTCTCTAGGAGTCATACAATGCAATTTAAAAACAATTAAAATGCAACAAAATTATAATACAGCAGTCACTTTAAACACAATGAATTTGGAACTCAGTCCTCCTCCTCCTGCAGTGAAATATTCATGGATCTTCATTTGCACTCACTAATAATCATAGTTGTTGTTTAAAACTTGTGTTGTTGTTTTGTAAAAAAACAATAACAACAAGCAGTTGACTCATATTTCATTAGTGAACATATTTGGAAGTGGCTGATGAAAGGAAATTACATTTTATTCAATAACATTCTTTTATTTACTCTCTTTGTTTTGTTTTCCAAAATGCACTTTGTGTTGCTGCTTTCTGTGTGTATCTTTCTTTCTTTCTTTCTTTTTCTTTTTTGCTAGGTGGAACATCAACAGGAAACATGAGGGTGGGATAGCAATCTGTGTTGTTGTATGCATCTGATAGACAGGTGTCCTGCTTTCAAGAATACAGAGGGATTTGACATAGTGAGAGAATTATTACATAGAATGAGAGAGTAAGATGAAGTGGAACCATTCTGAAATATTTTCTGTTCAGAACACAGGAGAGAAGTTTAAAGTGGAAATGATCACAAGTATCCTGCACAGAATTGGACCAAAATATTTCGCTACTACCTGAGATAAAGCAGAGGATATTGCCTGTTGATTTCTATAAGATGCAGGCTAGCCTGCCAGTTTAATCCTATTTCAACATTAGGAACAGATTTGGGTCCTCTTCCACACAGGAGGACAGAAGTCTAGTTTAGCAGGTATAGAACAAGTTGTGTGGCACTACCGTTCTGTTTTCCAAGCGGAAGAAATGCCTGAGGGCTCAGAGGGAACTGTTGGGGAGGGGATTCTAGCATTTGCTGTCCAAAGTAGTTGCCTCACTTTGCCTCATTGGAAGGTCCACACAGAGACAAGCTGTGTCCATTACGACCACATGCAGAGTTGATCCACGTAGGCAGGATGCCCAGAAGAAGTCCTCTGTGAGAAGTCTGCAATGGCTTCGATCTGCAAGGAAAAATTTCCTCCTACACAAGCTTCAGCCTTGAGCTCCCAGCTGAAGGAATGAACCTCGGACAACAGGGTTCACTCGACACAAGGGCTCTAATCTTTGTTACAAACTATATACAAAGATTGCACAGAGTATCAGACAGCCATCCTGAATACTCATAGATATACAGACTAACAAAGTGCCTCGCCAACCACTGACCATAACAACCCAACAATGGAGATAGTCACCTTCTTCTTTATATAGATGGTCTTCTTGGAAGTCATGTGACAGTTATGCCACCAATGAAACCTGGATGGTTTCATACCCAGTACCTGTTGCATCATAACATTGCCCATGATGCACTGCTGGTTGACTTCACCTACTGTGCATGTTGCATCAGACTTCTCATGACGCACAGCTCACCAAATGCTGACTCAGGCACCTGCCACTTGAACTGTAGTAACCTCTTCTCAAGTTCCTCCTAGTGGCCACATCCATGTCATTCTCAGACCAATGTGGCACATGGTCCTGACACTGTATGTAGTAGTGAAGCACATCTTTGAGAAAAGTTTAGCAGATCTGTCTTTGATGTGCTAGTTTACTACATACAGAAAACTTGCTATGTGGAGGAAGATTCCTAAATGTGATTCCCAGAAACTTGATAACTGGGGTTGCAAGAGCTGAGTTATACCAATTCATTTTATACGCTATGTGGAATGGTTCATTGGCTCACCCAGCCTAGAAATGTCTGTTCTATAAGATTTGGCAACTGTTTTGCACAGCAAAGTTCCTGTAGCTTATGACCCAGTAGCTTCTCTCATAGCTGTACAGTCTCTGCAGTCTGGGCGAACTTTTGTTCTTGGCCAGAGCTTTCTAGTCATAATGGGGGATCATATTTCTGCAGATCTTCAATGCATTATGTGGAAAACCAAGTCAGTGCTGCATTACCAACTCTGTTATTCAGGGGTCTGCAGCCATTCTGTCTGCCCTTTTTCTTTGTCTAGTATGACACTGACATCTTGTGGCCGGTCAACTCACCGATATGGAAGAGAGCACCAGGATTTATTTATTTATTTTAACAAGGATAAAGCACAGTTAACTTGGTAAGAGCACTATTGATCTGCCTTCAGTTTCACTTCCTCATATTTTGCCAGAAGCATGCTCCAGTACTTTGAGTGACCCATTTTGCTAACAAACCTCTCTGTTTTAATCCCAGTCCCTTTAGGACGACCAAGATGATACTGGCATCTATTAGGACCCTATGACAGCAACCCAACAGGGTATCTCCTGATAAACTCCTTGTCAAGAAATAAGCTATTGGTGAGTCAATCAAGAAGAGGAAAGTAAAATGCCAGTTAAACCATTCCATGTTTTTGACATGGCAAAAGAACTGTAATTTGTGTTTCAAAGGGTGGATTTGGCAGGACAGAAATTTATTTTCAAATTATATATATGACACACACTTTCCCTACAGTCAAAAAGGCTCAAGAGCATCTTAAACACCAATAAAACATGACAGTAAAAAAGATATGACTAAAAAGAAAAGAGGATCTCCAAGATCACTAAACAAATTATACAATCATCACCATTCCTGCTTCTGTTCTCCTTTTTAATGGATGAAAATAAAGCCCTCCAGCACAAAGAACTTACTGGTTTCCTTTTGGCTGTTGCCAGGCTTGATATAGCCAAGAACTGGAAAATTGGAAAGTTGAAGAATGCAGGATGGTGGACTAGACTTTGGGACCTTTGGAGAAAATTGCAGACAATAACAGAGCAAGAAGCTTACACTCTGGAATGACTTTCCACATGATTTGGCATCCACTTATTGAATACGTCCAGCAGGATTTGATTTCTAGCCATCGGTCAACCTTATCTATATATATTTTTAATGGAAAGATGTCTTCTAGGATCCCTGAATACACTTTTTAAAATCTAATTTCCAGGGCATTATTTTGGATTATGGATTAATTTCTGCTTTTTTAGTGAAATAACCACAGAATTAAGGGTTAATTCTCTGATATATTTATTTGTTTTTGTTTTAGTATACTGTTTGTTGTCATGTTTTATTTGTAAATAAAATTATTTTTAAAAAGAAAAGGGGGAGGGAAAGGGAATGGGAAAACAAGAAAACCAAGGCATTTGTTCCTAGTGAGTTTTTATTTTTCTAATAAACAAATATAATGGAACGTAATGCTGAAATAGCTGTATTCCAGGGGAAGATAGTCTTCTTATCATGACCACCTGGAATGGTTTCATCCTATGGAATCCTAGGAATTCTCTAGCCAAAAAAATCTAAGTTCCTCAACAAACGCCAAATTCCAGGATTCCATAAGACAGAGCCATGAGATTTAAGGTGAGGTGTGGAGACTGACTCTCTGTTTGTAGAAACCATCTCAGTTATATCCCCACTTCTTTATTCCTTTCTAAAGGAACCCACCTGAACCATATGATATGGAAAGAAATGTACATCTTCTATTGTATGCCCCATTGAAATCTGCCACGTCAGGTAAAATTGTCCCCCCCCCCCATCCTCTCCCAGTAGGCTTGACAACTAACATTGTATTGTGTCTTACTTGCTTGGAGTTAAAGAAAAGCATTTGCTTCTGTCATCAGTTGGAAAAACAAGGACCATCACAAGATAAGTTTCAGAAGAAGACCAGGTTGACCCTCATTTATTGTCAGCAGAAGTTGATTGCATCACATGAATCTGCCTTATCCTCAGAGAGATCATTGGTCCATCTAGCCCAGTATTTATTTATTTATTTATTTAATACCTTTATTGCCTCCTAGCCCACATGGTTTCCTGAGGTGATGAACAAATAAAACCCAATCAAAACAATACAAAGATTAAAACACTTTAAACACATTAAAACACAGTACTATCTACTCTGACTGGCAGTAGCTCTCCAGGGATTCAGGCAGGGGTTCATTCCCAGCCAAAACTGGAGATCCTCAGTATTCTCTGGTGATTTCCCCACAGTAGCAGTAAGTGGCTCCTATATTAGTAGGGTGGTGAAATTACCTTGGACTATTTAGTATGAACTTTAAAGGTGTTATCCAGGGTGCTGACTCTATTTTGGGAAGCCAGACTGCCACTGGTCTCCTATCCCAATCTGAAACTGGTCAAGATTGAGTGGTTCAGAATGACCCCTTCCTTGTCCTCCTGAGAGAAACAATGTTCATCTTCAGTAGCTCTGAGACTGAAGAATGAAAAAGAAACATCATCTGGCCACCTCCTCAGTCAAAACTATTTTTCAGGGGGCTATAGAGTCTTTCTCAAAAGTCAGTGATGGAGTGGTGTTTCTGTTATCCTACAGATATTGATGAACCATCACTCTCACCATCCCGCACCATGAAGCAGAGTCAGGGAATGATGGAACAGAAGTCTAATGATGTCTTTAGGTCCATAAATTCCTCATTAAGCTATAAGAACATTCCTTGTTACAGTTTATTATTAAACCATCTTTAAATTTGTTGACTAATATAGTACTGGGGGGAGAGCAAATCTTTAAAATAAGAAATGACTGACCTGAGCAGTAATGTGGGTACCATTAAATCTGTTTAGTTAATCTTATTAACCCCACTGTGGCTTGTGCCACCAAATAAGAGTAGGCTCTATTGGGAAAAGAAATGGGGGGGGGACAAGCTCTGTTACTCTAGTAAGTTTCAATTTTCCTCTGTGTCAGTCTTCAAGCAGTTACTTATATGCCTGCCAAATCTTCCCTAACATTGCTGTCAGTGCTCTTTTATGCTGATGCCTGTTTGAATTCCTGTAAAGAAATTACAGTCTGTTAGCGCTTGCTTCTTTGCTATGAGTTTCTTTTGTGTATGTTGAACTGTGATCACATTTGTCAATGACTTCAGTAGGGGAGGAGAAGGGAGAAATATGCAGCAGAGGGAATGAGACAAGGATGGGAGCTGCTGGGAGAGTTGGTATATTTGAAGTCCTGTACTCAGTAACTTGAAATAAATAAAATAGATGTGTATTATGGAAGAGAAAAGGGAACACAGTGAAAAGAGCTATGTCACTGCCACCAAAATAAAGTATATCCTAAAAGCCTTTTAACTACACCAGAGAAGGTCAAGATTTTGCAGCTGGAGAGATTGGAATCTCTCTCTCAATGGAAAGTGAAACAATGTCCTTGTGAGGGGCTTTATTTCAGATCTTAAAAGAGCTATCCAAGGTACTGAAGCAGACATGTAGTTCTATGCTAATTTTCCTCTCAAAGGAAACAACAAATCATTTTACCCTTTTTTCTTGCATTGAGAAAGTCTTCAAAAATGTGCAGTTTTCAAAGGCTATTTGCAGATTGAGATATATTCTGTACAAAAAAACCCACCCTTGGTTGTTCTGTGTCAAAAACAGGATTTTCTTCACTACAATAGGCTGCATATTCTGTTCTTAACAGAAGGAACAGAAAAAATGTGTTTTCTTCCCAGCTCCAACAGTTATGGGATTTCTGAAGGTGAAAAGAGAAAAAGTTCATATTGTTATTTTGTGTGCAAAAGAAGATGCTGCTTTCTGTGAAGAAGGAAAAAAGTCAATTGTGCATAGAATAACTATGAAGTGTCTCATCCATCTGGGATGTTTCTTGACAGCGTTTTCTAAATACTTGAGAAGCACATTTTAAACCATTTTTAATTATTTTTAATATCCTCAACATTTCTGTGCTGAACCGATTTTGACGATGAGATACTGAACATTGAATTGCTTCTTCAATTTCTGAAATATATGCCAGAGGAGAGTCATTGTTCTTTTGACAGAGAAATCACTAGTGGCTTCTGTACATTTATGTGTGTGTACATGTACATGTGTAAGAGCATGCGGGGGTTCCTTTGCTGTGTTAGGATAGAGATTTGGGGGTCATCTCTGGAAACATTGGCCCAAAACACACTGTACAAATAATCCTGGCTCAATGCTAGGGAATTCTGAGGACTTCAGTTTTGTGAGACATTTAGCCTTCTCTGGTGCCACCACAAACTACAATTTCCAGGATTCTCTAGCATGGAACCAGTTAAAGTGGTCTCAAATTGGATTATTTCTTCATTATGTTTTGCACCATTAACAACAAATGCAATTTCTAAAGAATGAATTTTAGTTCAGGATAAAAGCAGAATGGAGGCCCATAGCTTTCATGGTGATGGGTCTCATTCTTTTAGATGTACAACTATGCTTTGTTTAGCAAAAACTGATATTTTTATATATTGATCACCATGATGCTTTTTAAAGAAAGAAACAGTCTATTTCAACTAAATGTTGGCATATTATCCAGATAATTATTTCTTGTGGCATATGATGTAGACATATTCATTTATTAGCCTTTTCCAGTTGGGTGTATTACAAAATATTATTTTTATTAGAAAAAAATTATTGGGATTTATATACCTACGCGTTGTTTTAAATTATTTGTGCCTTTAAGTCATGCCCAACTTACTGCAATCCTAAAATGAGACTATCACAGAATTTTCTTGGCAAGATTTGCTCAGAGGGGATTTGTCTTTGCTTTCCTCTGTGGCTGAGAGAGTGTGACTTGCCCAAGGTCACCTAGTGGGTTTCCTTGGTTGAGCAGGGATTAAAATTCCAGATTTGCAGTCCAATGCAGAAAGTGCTACACTTGCAAAGCTACTACTCCTGAAAAATAAAAATCAATTTGATGGTGACATGGTTGGAGTCTGCAAACATATTGTTGCTAAAAGCTTGGAAAGGTAAATGTTCATCATGTATTGCTCCATGGTCAGGAGTTATTAAGCTTTAGCTAAAAATAAATGTGCATTTCATAGAGGTCAACTACAAATGTGTTTTGAATATGGTCACCTTATGTATAAAGCTAGAGCACTTTCATATCCTGCTCACACCCCTTTTCCCACTCCTTCCCCCCATTCCCTCTTCTTCCTTTATTTATTTTCCCATTCTTTATAGTTTTTCAATCAATTTTAAAAAAGAATACATAGTGGGTTCCCAGATGTTATTCTACTATGATACCTAGAAGTTGTAACCACTGTACATTGGTCCTTCTGAAAGATAAAATCTAACATTATCTAGGAAAGCAGGGATCATAGAATAGAGTCATCAAATTGTAGAATCAAAGTTGGGCCACAAAGTTGATTTACTCTAACCTCCTGCCATGCATAAAGGCACAGAACTCCAGAAAGATATTCATGTGATCTATATTTAAGACTTCCAAAGATGGAGAGTTCACCACTCTCTAAGGCAGCCCATTCCAATGTCAAACAGTTCTTACACTAAAGGGTTTCTTTCTAATATTTATGTGCAATCTCTTTCTCTAGTAATTTAAATCCATGGCCCTTGTTCTAATGTCTGGAGCATAAAAAGAAACTCCACAAGTTGCTTCATCTTCTGCATGACATCGTTCAGTTATTCAAAGATAGCCATAGCCACCATGTCACCTCTCAGTCTTCTCTTCTCAAAGCTAAACATACAAAATTCCCTACATCATTCCTCATAAGGCTTAGTTTCCAGAATTTTGTTCATGTTGGTTACCTTCCTCTGAATATATATTCCATTTTATCAATATCCTTCTTGAACGGTGGTACCTGGAACCAGTCACAATAGTCCAGGTGAGATCTGACCAAAGCAGACTGGAGTGGCATTACTACTTTCAATGTGGACACTATATTCCTGTTGATGCCCTCCAGAATTGCTTTGGCATTTTGGACTTGGAACTTCACTGATCTAACTGTAGTTTCTATCTTAAAAGCCATTACTAGGTTCTTTCCATACTGCATTTGAATGACAAACAGCACCCTTTATGAATCTGAAAAAAATTGAAGGTGCCTAGTATGACAGTGTCATACTCTGATGCCACTAGTCTTGTCTCTACCAAGAAAATCCTGCAAATTAGAGCCTTTGGTCTGTGTTTTAGACATAGCTTGCAAAGTTATTTGGCACAAGAGCACATAGGAGTTAAGGTTACAGGATGAAGCTTTTCAATGCAGCACAGTTATTAAAAGTCCTTGGCCCAGAAACTGTTCTCAAGGGCCTGTTAAAACAAAACAAAAGTCTTTGTCAAGCCCTGGAAAGTACCATGCCCTGCATACACAGTGTAGTGTCTTGACAAGGAGACTTCCAGAGTGGGAATTAGACACGGAGAAATCCTTCTCCTGTGTTTCCCACCAGCTATCTCTGTGAAGATGGTAGGCAGAGATGTAGGCAAAGGGAGGAGGACACTCCTGCTAGCAAACTTGTATTGTCATGAGAGGACAGCAAATTTCTGGTTATTTAATTTGTTGCTACATTTTTACTACCAGGGATAAGGGGAGTCTTATGGGATTTTCTGCTTCAGATGCCAAATATTCTTGTCTGGCTTTGGTTTTATTCTACTATCTAT
>NC_056524.1:162797804-162825698 GCF_019175285.1 Sceloporus undulatus
CTATCTATCTATCTATCTATCTATCTATCTATCTATCTATCTATCTATCTATCTATCTAATATTCTATTTTTCTCCCAATATGAGAATCAAGGCAATTTACAGTGTGGAATTTAACACACTACTACTAAAAAAACATGTGAAACATTTTGTTTTAAAAATAAACAATATATTGATATATTAAAATGTCCTCATCAGTTTAAATAGTGTACACTTAGATTTGCTGGAGGATGGGGCTGTGAACCACAAAATGTCTTGGTATATGCCTTTTTCTTGCTCTTCACCTGCTGGCATGTTCTAGACCTGTTCTCTGAAGTAGAAATACAATACGGTTAAAGAAGATCTGAATGATTGATGCATATTTCACAGAGATTATCAACCCCGATCACATCTCATGTTCTGTATCCGAAATACATACAGCAGCATAGGTCTGAATCATAGTTGCTAGTCTCAGGCAATTTGCTCTCATTGTACAACACACCTCTCCAATCAAAAGTGCAAGTAGCAAGAAAGATTAATGCAGATCTGAGCCACTGTTGTGCATCACATCTGCAGTTGGGTAATCTGAATGGCAGCTTGCACAATTAGGGTCCTGTCTTTTCCCTGAGGACCTGCTGAGGATAATCAGAAACTTTCTACTACTTCAAAGTGCTTCCCTGTAACAATGGAGATGTGTTTGCTTATTCTGGAAAGTGTGAAGTATTTGCAGCTCCCCCAGCCTGAAGTGCTTCTTTAGATGTAAGGGAGACAGAGCAGGGATGGGATTATCACTAGAATATGATCAATCAATCAATTAGCTGGATCAAAATGTCTCAGTAGGCACTTTTTCTAATAAATGTTCTGAGATCTCTCTCAACTTTGCTTAGCAGGAACAAAACCCCAGATATTGGAGGTTCACCCAGCTCCATATTTTCCACCATTTTTTGAGGCAGCTCCTCCTTACAATGCCCCACAGCAAACCTGAGCCATTGTGGAAAATGAAAAATCATGGCCAGACTACCTTCACAGCTGCTCCTGGTATAATTGCAGCAGAAGCCAGTAATAAGGAAAACCATGGAATCATAGAGCTGGATGAGACTGCAAGGGCCATGTAGTTCAACCCCCTGCCATGCAGGAACACATAGACAATGCATGCCTAACAAGCAGTGATCTCACCTCTTTTTAAAGACCTTGGAAGATAGATAGTGTCCCACACTCCAAAGCAGTCTGTTCCATTGTGGAACAGCTCTTATCATCAGGATGTTCTTCACAATGTTTAGGTTGAATCACAGTTCTTGAAGTTTGAAACCACTGATTCATGTCCTGGTTTCTGGAGCAGCACAAAATAAACTTACACTATCTTCTACATGATATCCCATCCAATACTAGGGCAGGGTGGGGGGATGAGGAGAGACATCTTGAGTTGGAAGCACAGGGAGGTAAGTAGCATCACTACTCTTTTTAACACTTCTATGGCGGGCAGGTACATGAAGGACTTCTCCATTGTGAGAACTGCTACACCTATGGAATCTGTCTAGGATAAACATTTGGCTGATCAGCATTGATAAATTGCAGCCATTTTGTGGCTGGGAAATGGCACAGGGTGTCCTGAAAGCATTCAAATAGACTTTTGCATGGCTTTGTGGTTAAGACGCCAATTCTGACGATTGAAAGATCAGAAGGCTGGCAGCTTGAGGCCAAGTGCTGCATGATGGAGGAGCTCTTGTCACCAGTCCCACCTTCTCCCAACCTAGCAGTTTGGAAGCATGCAAATGCAAGTAGATAAACAGGTACTACTTCAATGGGAAGGTAACAGCTTTTGGTGCAGTCATGTTGGCCACATGACTACTGGAGTTGTCTTCAGACAATACTGGCTCTTTTGCTTTGTAATGGAGATGAGCACTGCCCCCTACTGTCATCTGTCACAAGACATTCATGTCAAGGGATTATCTTTACCTTTAAATAAATAAATGGATATCTGCTCTTATCTCCCAGTTGCAGCAGGATATTTCAGTGGAGAAAAGTGTGTTTGTTTGTCCTCTAAGTATATGTTTGCCTGTTTACTTCCCAGTAAATATGCCTAGCGTTGGTCTATGTAGGTGCCATGTAAACAATGAATGACCATGATGAAGGTACTGTACATGAGAAAAACACATGAAGAGGCATCGGAGGACATTAAATATAAAACACCCCTAGAATGAAGACAAGCTAAAAGATCAATAACCAGAATATCCCTTTGAGTCCCCCAGAGTCCGGGAAACAGGCTTTGAAGGATGTCTGCCAAAGCAAGGAGCCTTTGGTTGCCACCCTCCATCGTTTTCTGGCCTCTGAGAGTCCCAAAGGGTGCCTCAGAGGCTGGGAAACGGGCTTTGGGGGATGGTTGCCAGAGCAGGGAGTCTCTGGTCATCCCCCTCCAACGTTTCCCATTCTTTGAGGGTCCCTTTGGATCCTTTAGAGTCCAGATACTGGGCTTTGAAGGATGGCTTCCAGAGGAGGGAGCCTCTGGTTGCCGCCCTCCATCATTTCCCAGCCTCTGAGGGTCCCTCTGGGTCTCTCAGAGCCTAGGAAACAGGCTTTGGAGGACAGCTGCCAGAGCAGGAAGCCTCTGGTTGCTGCCCTCTGGAGCGCCATTTCTGGCTTCCAGCTCTCTCAGCAAGAGAGCTGGAGGCCAAAAAAAGGCATGGAGGAGGAGGAACAAGCATGCACATGTCTGTTCCTCCTTGTCCCGTGCCCGTGCCTGGCAAAATGGCATTGCGTGCCACCCATGGCACATGTGCCATAGGTTTGCCATCCCGAAAATAGGCTTTTGGAAACATATTAAAGGACACAGCTCTTGTTTATGAACCCACCTTGTCCTAGGCTTCAGTTCCAAACTTGAGCTTTTTGGAAGACCAAAAAGGAAGGTGTTTCCCAAAATCTGGTGGTCCTAAGAAGGCACCTGCAAATTAATATGTTCAAGGGGAATGTTATTTGCTGAAATAAGATTATATTTTGGCCAGGGCAATAGTGAGTCTTGGGATATTAACCCTATTTATAACAGTTCCAAATCACACAAAATTCCAGAGGCAATTCCAAATAGGTTTTGTAGTTTTATTAAGGAAATTGTCAACACACCAACACATACACAAACATAATCAAACACACACATGAATTAACAAAGCAAAGGTGGGAGAAAGTGAACAGTAGAGGTCTTGCTAACTGTGATACATTTGTTAGCTTGAAGCATGGTTCAAATTGATGGGCATCTGAAATGGAGAGGGCTCAATCACCACCTTGGCAAGTAGGGTGGCCAGCTTATTGAGGAGCCTAGTAGAACCAACGAAGTGTCTGCACAGTTACAAACTAGACCAAATTGCTATTGTTTAGGTGGTGGTATATGTACCCAAAATCATGTCTCCAGGGAGTAATCAAAGAATGAATGGATTAATTGACTGCTATATGGTTTTCCAGGAGTGAAGAATGGTCAAGAAATTGAGGGAAATGTTCTTGTAATTGGCGTAAATATCTTAGGCCTGTTACAGACAGCCAAAATAAAGCTGCTTCGAGTCACAGTGGAGATATGGTGTTTCAATGATGCATGCGTCCCAAAAGTCCAGAAGTCGAACCAAAGCCACACTCCAGACTGGAGCGTGGCTTTGATGTGGCTTCTGGACTCTTAAGATGCATGCATCATTGAAACACCATACCTCCATTGTGACTCGAAGCAGCTTTATTTTGGCTGTCTGTAACAGTCGTGGACAAAGGAAAACCCTAAGAGAAATGTCCTTTATCTGTGCATACACGGTCAACTTGTTTGGCCAAAATCCCATCATCGCCCACCAGAGACAAAGGGATTATGGTAATGCCTTGGGCGATTTCATGATGATGGATACCTATACTTGCTCCTTTGCCAGAGCCAAATGGATTTCCAAATATGATATGGCCACGGGGTCACTCACCAGTCAATTACCTCAATGTCCCTTTTAATATCAAAATTGAGGTGTGATTGGGGGCCTGGTCTTGGGGTAACAAAGGCTTCACCAATCCATCCAAGTGGGCTCTGAATTAAAGGTCATGTGATTTGGCAGAGTCAGTATTAAAAATGCATGATCAAGGATGATTATTTTCCTATTTAAAATGTCCCAGTGTCAGTCCCACCATAGACTTTTAAGGCATAGAAAAAATATACTAAAAAGTTAAGTGTATAATAAGAATGTTAGACTCTTTACAGAATAAAAAAGTGGCACTGCATGCCCAAAGTTTGCTTTCTATTGTTATGCTCAGGTAACCTAATGCTGATTCTGACTCCCTACAGAAGAAAGGTACATATTCACAGATCTTGTCCTTATGTTCACAGCCTGGAAAAACTAGCTGAGAATCATGAAGCCATGCTCTTGCTGCCTGCTTGGAGAGAAAGACAGACCTTTTCACTGATGCTCCTAACTGAGAGAGAAAGAATGGCCATTGTGACTTAGTTGTGATTCTGCCTACGTAAAAGAAAGGAACGACATTATGATCTCATGCTGATGTTACCTACCCAAAAGAGAGAAACTGAATGTCCTTGTGCTGGTGTCTTTTGCTTGAAGGAGAGAGACTGGCCATTCTGACTTAGTAGTGATGACACCAGCTTCACAGAGAGAGACTGAGCATGTTCATGGCGATGTGGTCTGACTGAGGAAAAGTGCATTGAGCCAGGGCAGTTAAATTGGTGTAAAACTGGATTGTGCTTGCAGTGTGTTTTGCACCCCAGTTTTTTTAAAAAAGTAATCTAAGAACAACATAGTCTTAGTTTGAAACCAACATTTGTTTCCAGAGAGGAGTATGAGATTTCTCAGATAGGGATAGCAGATCTCTGAAACTCAGCAGTGTGAGAAGATAAAACTTTGATCTCTTATCTTCCACTTTTTAAAACCTTGTTAAGGAAATGTAGTTCCAAGCAGAGCTCCAGTTCCTGAGACCAGACTCTTCAGAACATGCTGAAAAAATATAAAAGCCAAAGAATAAACTCGCAGTTGGTGCATGCTGCTCTGCCCATGGGTTTTTAACCCTGACCTAGAGATGAGGGCAGCACAAGGAAATAAGAAGGCAGTTCACACACCATGTGCCTCTTCAGTCCCATGTTGCCCTGCTGGGACTCCAGGCCAGGATACCAATTAGAGAACATTTCTGAAAAGCTGAGTTGAAGATCCCCTGTCTCTTGTTGCTTTAAGGTTTTACAATAAAATACCAGGAGGAGACTTGGAAACTGAATATAAGAAGGCATCCCAAAGGAAAATTTCACCAGCCAGATATTGGAAAGAAATAAGAAGGAAAAATGCTAAGGCTGTGCAAAGAATCTTTGAGAAAGGTTTTAACAGTCTTATCAAACTTTTAGCTTCTCTTGAAAATTCCACAAATGTTTTATCTGTGTAGAAGCTTCCAAATTCCTCTTAAGTTTGGTTTCAGGCTATTCCTGCCCTCAAAATTAAGTTGTTTTTAACATCCTTTGAAATTCTTGCAGTTATTTCACCTGAATAGATTCTCTAACTTGTAGAACAGTATTTTGGACCTATAGATGTGTTATTCATCAAGCCGCACCCAGCAGTGAATTGAGGAACATGTAGTCCAAAACACCTGGAGATCCAAAGATATCTCACACATGTCCTAAATGTAAGTGAAAACTCCTATTAGATAAAATTTGCTACCAATGTATAAGTGTGCAAATTCTCCCAGGAAAACTTTGCTGATCTTATAAAAGGCTTTCTGTCAAAATTCTTATAAATCAGGCATCTGGTGCTCACTTGCTGTGATCTGTCAAGTTGATTGCTGCATCATCAGCCATGATCGCTTGTTGCTTGACGACTGCTGAAGAATCTCCTTGTGTTTATAGTTTCAGATTGAAAGTGGAAGCTCACATGGATTGAGGCAGCTTTTCTGTGAATAGCGTCACTCTGTTCTAGCATAGTATCAATCAGACAGGGGGAGGTTTCGTGACCAGTTTTATATTTTTCAAAAATCCCCTTTTTTTCTTTTGATTAATTTGGAGGCATTTAAGAAAATTTGTGTGCAAGATTTCTGCATCACCATTATTTTTTTTTAAATCCAGTTGTTTATGTGCATTTTCCACCAAAGATAAATCTTCCAGTTTTTGATCCAGTCAATAAGAAAGAATATTGTGACCACATATTGTACTTTTAAAGCAAAACAAACAAACAAACAGTCAATATACATTTCCTTCCATTTCTAATCTCTACATAGCAATGGGGCTGCAAAATCCAGCTTCATTTGTCCTCTTTAGTTCTACCATAGAGTCATAGCTGTTTGGCAATCACAGTACATGCCATCAATGGATTCACTGTGTGATCATATCTTTACAAGTGACAACAAATGGCTCAAGGCCTGAGTTACTTGACCCTGTAATCCTAACCCTAACCCTAACCCTCTCCCTACACAATGTGCCCCGCACTCTCAGGACTTCTGGAAAAAAACTATTGGAACATCCCAAAGTTGGACTAAGTTCAACTTTTGACAAAGCATTTACTGCTGCTGCCCTAAGACTCTGGAATGGCCTACCAGAAGAGATCTGTCTTATTAACACTCTAGATGCCTTTAAGAAAGCACTTAAGACGGATCTCTTCCAGCGGGCGTACCCACCTGATCTGTTATGATTGAACCCTGAAAATGTTTATCTCCTAGGGATGATGTGCACATAGATTGTAATAATAATGTTTATATTGTTTTATTATTGACCGGTAATCAATATATGTATGAAATTGTGAGTTGTGAAATTTATGCATTGTAATGCTGATTATAGCTGTTGTGCTCCCGCCTCGATCCATGGGGAGAGGCGGGAAATATAAATAAAGATTTTATTTATTATTTATTTAAAAGTCTTTTGACAAAAAAAATATATAAAGTCAAGAGCAGGACAAGAAAAGAATCATGACAATGACATAGCAAGAAAAAAATGAAGGGAAATTATAATGGCTTTGCAATGTTCACATGAATACTGATTATTTGAGAATTTGGTATAGTGCTCAGAAAGAGAGACCAGTCAAGGTTTTAGTTTAGGGAAGAGAAGATTCAGAGGTGACATGATAGCCATCATTAAATATCTGAAGGGATGTCTTCTAGAAAATGGAGCAAACTTGTTTTCTGCTTCTGCAGAGCCAGGATATGCACCAATGGATTCAAATTGCAAGAAAAGAGATTCCACCAATATGTTATTTAAAAAAAAAATTCCAGATGATAAGAACTGTTCAATAGTGGAATGGACTGGAAGTCTTTAAGCAAAGTTTGAATGGTCATTTCTCAGGAGTGCATTGATTATGTATTACTGCATGGCAAGAGGTTGGATTCAACAGCCCCTGGTGTTTTTTACAACCCTATGATTCTGTTCCAAGGAACTTGTCATATAATGCTTGTACACTTGCATTTACCTTGATGTGCAAAGTGTGGTAGCAGAAAGCCAGGAAGGTATAGTGGTTTGAACATTGGACAATAATTCTGGAGAGCAGGGTTGAATCTCCTGTCAGCCATGGAAACCCATTGGGTGACCATGGTCAAAAACTCTTTTAGTCTCAGAAGAAGGCAAAGGCAAACCCACTTTGAACAAACCTTTGATAGGTTCTGCTTGGGGTCACCAGAACTCAGAAACAATTCAGACGCAAACAACAAATAAACAAACCATGTTATAGGTGGCTTGTCTGAGCAGGGGCTCTAAATCTGTGTCAAAGCATTGCTTCAGGAAGGTTGGCAGTGGGATTTAGGCAAGGTGTGTTTGTGGGGTGGAAGAAGAACTCATGGTTGGCAAGGAAAGTCCCTCTGATGAACATGAGCACATAATAGGAAGCACTGGTTGAACTGAATTCAAAAGCCCACAGCTGTGTCTCCTCCAAAAGAGGTGGGGGAATCGGCATTTGGTTGTAGAGTTTTTCTTCTCTCGAGGAAAGTATCACAGATGGTGCCTCACAAACATTCTGCTCCAATCACAAGAGTAATTGGGAACAATTTGTTTCTACTTACTAAATTCTCCTATACAAGCAAAGAAATAGCAAAACGTTTTTCATCATTGCTAAATAATAGAGAAAGCAAATTAAACATATATAGCAGATGCTGCCATGCTGTTTCATTGCTGATATGAGTGTGTACATGTGTGTTTCTGTCCTGTCACTCTTTGTTATTCAGAAGCCACTGAGGCAAGCTTCACAAAGAAAAAGTACTTTCCAACATTGGATGGATTTATTTACTTATCACAGTTTGTTGCAGCATTTCCTGAAGTAAATCTGGTCCGTTAGAAAACCATAGCAAGCTGCATCACAAGTTTAACATAAGTCTATTTTTTCCCATAGCCTGCATCCACACTGCAGAAATAATCTAGTTTGATACCACTTTAACTGCCATGGCTCAATGCAGTGGGAACTCTAGTTTGGTGAGATATTTAGCCTTCTCCATCAGAGAGTTCCAGTACTACAACCAACTACAACTCCCAGAATTCCATAACATTGCACATGGGAGGCAAGTGTCATGAGAACATGACTAAAATGTGCTAATAGCACGATTGGGGGGAAGATTATCTTCCCTGTGATAATATTTCCCCCGATCGTGCCATTATCACATTTTCATGACGCTTGTCTCCTCCCAATGATAGCATCCATTGAGCCATGGCAGTGAAAGTGGTGTCAAACTGGATTATTTCTACAGTGTGACTGCAGCCATAGTTCAGTACTACCTCATGAGGTAAAGCCTCATCTGTCTATAATGGATAGATAGATAGATAGATAGATAGATAGATAGATAGATAGATGGATGGATGATAGGTAGACAGATAAAGTCAGATATATAATACACTTAAGAAAAACAACACAAAGCAACAACAGCAATGAAAATTGTACAAAAGCGGGGTTGACATCAGGAGTGGGCAATGTTCAATTTCTAGGCCCCACATTTTTTGGCTCTGAACCCCACCCTACCCTAAAAAAATTAAAAATCAGTGTGGGTTTCAGGTAATTTCTCTCAGAAAGCCCTATAACTGTATGAAAAGCCACAAAATACTCCAGTCCACTCCCACATGCACCCCAGCAGCAACACACTTGCTACAAGTTTTAGAAGGACTGCAAAGGGACTGGTTTGGGTCTGCTGAGGGGTGGTACATGGAGATCTGAGAGCCCCTACACAATTGCCCACCTCAGCTTAAATTCAAATAAAGGCTGATTGTAATAAATGAGGGAGGAATCAATTCACAAGCCTTAGAGTATGGCCTTACATGATGATGGAGCCTTTGTAGAAAATGTAATTCTTTGTTAACTTTCTTCTCAACAGAAGTAACGAGTAATTTTAGAAATATCACCACCACCCCATCACACCCCAGGAGAAAGTCTTCAAAAACCCTTGTGTAGTCCTTGAACCTTGAAGTCTCTTCACAATTCAGGACATAATCTTCACAAAATTTGCAAATGGTATTTTTTTTACTCAGAAAACAGCATTTTCTGCTCAGAAATAGTTTTTTGTGCAGAAAATGGTATTTCCTGTGCATTAATTTCTGCTTTCTGCTTAAAGCAATCACATGCAAATTTTGCACAGAACAAATCCCCAACTATGGCATTTTCTGCACAGGGAATAGCACTCTCCATATCGAAAACAGTATTTCTGTGCAGAATAATATTTTTCTGTACAAATAACCATGTCAGCATCTTTTGTAAATAAGTCTCTAACTGCAAAGAGTCTCATCAGCACAGGTCTGTTCTCAGTGCCTCCAGACACTTAGGAATCATGTTCTTTGACCATTCTCTGTTTATTTTTTAAAATATTATTTCCAACCCTAGAAGAAAAGGCTCATCTCCTGCACCACCAACCTGACAACTCTTACTGTAAAGTATATGGCCTAGCCCTCAGTGGCAAGCAGGAACTAAGGTGTGTGAATTCCACAAATATTGGAATTCTCAATACAATCATTGAGACAATCTCTGTCAGCTTTATTAGAGGATTTGGGGGCATATGAATAGATATTAGACCAACAAAATCCCTGTTAAGTCTTAATTCTGCAAGTTCAGATACAAATTGAGGGGTTATACAGATGGGCAGCATGCAACCACAATATTTTGCCCTGGATCGGTACCACAACAAACGCACGCAGCGGCACTGATCCGCTCCTTGATGGGAGCAAAAATAAGCCACCCCAAGCAGCTCCCTGGAAGGGGCGTCATAAGCACCGCGACACAATGTTATGATGCCCCTTCTGTGCTGTGCCATTTGGGTGCTGTACCACAGTGGCATCATCATGGTGTGCACTGTGTAAATGGGCACGTGCCAAAATGGCGCCATGGGGGCAAGGTCACAGCATTGAGCATGTGGACGCTACGCCGTGACTCCACCCACAAGCCGGTGTTTTCGGGCTGGTCTGTACAGGCCCTGAGTCTCCTTTATTTGAACCAGACGTGGATTGAATTTTGGGTAGGTTTCTTTTTCCACAGATTTTTTTCCCCAGATTTTGGAATATTTGGAATATTTGCATTAACATGATGGAGACGGGACCCAAGTCTAAAGAATGAATTTCATTCATATTTCATATACACCTTATACACATAGCCTGAAGGTAATTTTATACATAATAATTTCAATATCTGTGTAATGGAATGAAGTTTGTGTACACTGAACTATAAGAAAGCAAAGGTGTCAGTATCTCAGGTACTTGTGTGGAACTTTTGGATTTGGAATTCCAGATAAGGAATACTCAACTTGCACAGTATTCAGCAGACTCTTTGATCAGTGGGATGGTATCCTTATAGACCAGAAGCGAGCTGCTTTCATACGTATGGAGTCTGAGTTGTACTCTCTTGAAACCATTCCAGGTCATGCCTTCAGCCACCACCACTACATAGCATGTGAGTTCTTATTTTTAAGAACATTTGTACTTCAAGGATCCTCTGGGGAGTGCTAATCATTTTGTAAAGAAACCATGCACTCCTCATATGTCTTGTTTCAAATATATTTGCCACTATACTGCAAATTTGTAGCATGTTGTATCATTAGCAAGGGCCCTGGGGGTTCTCAAAAACAAGAAGGGAGATGCATACAGTCCACAAGCCATGTGTTACTACCCCTATTATTGATCAAGGACATTGTGTTACATCACCTCTCAAGTTGAACAAGCTGGTAGATAAATCTAGGAGAGAGTTACAACCCTCATTATTATATACTGCTTTCAGAGCAGTATACTCCTACTGGAATAGACATAGGTAATCGCCATCTTTCCATTAGCTGACCTGGCATCCCTTCAGGGACTTAAATCCTGAAGAGATCTAAATCCTGAACATAAGCCATTGGTGTTGTCATCAAAGATGGGAGAAAGACTGAAAATAGCAACAGCACAAAAATCTCTGTCTTTTTTCTACTGCCCATCACGATAGAACCTGCTACCCTTTAGAACTGTACTGCTTGTCTCACTCCTTCCTTCCACACCTTCCTGATCTTCCTGATCTCCCAAATAAACTGAAATAAATATTCTCAACAGCAATAACTATCACAAGCCAGATATGTTTTCTGCCCTCACTGGTAGCTTCAGTATCTTCCTCAGCTACCCATTTGCATGCTCCTCAGGAGGCAGATAGTGAAACACCATTCCAAGACATGGTTGCAGAAGTGTAGATGATATCTTCATCCTCAAGGTATAATGGAGTATTGGTGTCTTTTTATTTTTCCTATACAATATGTATATAACTTGGTGTTCTCCAGAAACTCTTGTAAGTAATATGGGGCTAAGTGGATTAATGGGCTGACTCGGTGTAAACTGTCTAGCTTAACATTCTCCTCAGTGTGCTATTTATTGTGAGGGTTTATTTCTTCATTCATTTATTGGTATGAGAAATGGACAGTGCTATGCACCCCAACCTGTAGTCTGAAGTGGTTCCTGGTCAACTATCTCATTTCATGCTTTTGAGGACAAGAATTGCTGTCATCTGGTTGGGATTGGGGCAGAAGTCCAAGATTCCACTCTGGAGCAGGACAGGTTTATCATATAATGAAGCAAATGAAGTAATACAGATTGTCATTTTAAGAAGAGCCTCCTGTCAGATAATTAAGTCTAGAGTCTAAAAATGAGATGGGAATTGTATAGCTGTCCTGGAGTTACTAATCTGAACCTCCCAGCAGCCACAGCAGCAGAGCCAGTGATGAGGACTTCTTACAATTCCCACTCCAGGACCAAAACTGCATCCCATGCTTCAAGTTCTTCCTTGGTTGCTTGCAACAGCTAGTGGCACATTTGTTTATTCTTGCCAGCCAATGGATTAATGAAGCCAAGGAGACAATGAAGTAAGGGTGTGGAAATGTAAGGAATATTGGCATTACTTTAGTCAGTTTCATTGTGCACAGAGGGATAAAAAGGAGTTTTTTTAAAAAGACCACATGGAGATGCCCTTTTTTTTCTGGTGGTGGATGGCTCACCTTGGGGCCCTCCAGATGTTGTTGAACTGCCATTCTCATTGTTGTCCACAATTGGCTAGGGCTTTTAGAAACTTCTGTAGGGAACATGAATTGCCCTTACCAGACATAACAGACCAGTTTTCAATACCAATATAGCTATATAAAATGATCATTTGGCAAAACTTGTTAAGCATACATAACTTGGGCAGTGATGTGAATCAAGCTTCAACAAGGTCACTCTTAGATTTTATATATTTCAGTACAGAACAAATTGAATGAGTTCTATAAAGAACTCAGTTTTTAACATGCTAATTTATTTTCCTGTTCTTTTCTTTAACTTAGTGGTGATTATGAGGCATAAAAACACAGTTCCAATTAAATTTACACTATACCTCTGTTGCCAAAGGCAGACTAGAAATGCAATAATCTCTTCCAAAGATTGCAATGGTCCTTGTACTGTAGGTCTTTTTGCAACCAGACATTAGTAACAAACTTAGACACAACAGAAACTGGAATGATTGATCACATCATTTTGTGTAAGATAATTTTCCCTCCAATAATGCCTAGTTCCAGCTTGAAATTCTTTTCTTAAAACATTCACATATATTTTTATTTCAATATTTTTCACCAAAATGATAGGAATAAATAAGCCCTTCTGGCTAGAAGAGCTGAGAATTCATTTGTTAAAATAGTAATTTGCATTAAAACAATTTTTGTAGTTTGTAAAATATACTTTCTTTTAATCTAAAAAAAAACCTAGTGTAATTAAAAAACAGATCGCATACCTTCTTTGCTGAGAACATTTTAATGAAAACAAGGTTGTATTTTGTGACTGAAAAGAAAGAATGAGGGGTTGAGACACAAATTCTGAGCTGAAAATGGGCCATACTCTATGAGTACACTGTAGAAATAATGCAGTTTGACATCACATTAACTGCTCTCAGAACCCTTTGGTTTGTAGTTTTACAAATCTTTAGCCTTCCTTGCCAGAATGTGCTGGTGTCTCAACTACAAATATCAGGATTCTATAGGATTAAGCCATGACAGTTAAAGTGGTGTCAAACTGCACTATTTCTACGGTGTAGATATATCCTATATTGATTAATAGGATCTGCAAATCAATAGCTAAATGTTCTATTTTCAACCAGGTGTGTTCTGAAGTGTGAGTAAATTCCTAGGGATTTGGTTGTGGCCAGTTGTCTGTCATCTCATCCCACTAACCCTGTGCCCAGAACTTGCTCAAAATTACAGCTTTCTCTTAGACTCACAGTGGCGCAGTGTTCACATCCTTCTCTCCACCAGGAATGGGAGGTGGAGAGAAAAAATAAGTAAAACTAAGGGGCTCTTCTGTTGCCTCTTTCCTAGCCAGATCAAGGCAACGGCAACCACATGCCGTGGCCCTGATCTGGCCTTTCCAAGGTTCACAGCCAAATGTGTGGCTTTGGTGGTGATGATAGGACATTTTAGAACCAATGAACAAAATATGACTACAATGTAGAATCATGAACATACTAGCTAATTCTTAACTGTTGTTGGGTATGTTCTTCTTAGCCCACATATTCAGTGGCCTAAGGAGAGAGGCCTAAATCACTTCACCTATATTAGCCCCGGGTAGGTAAAATGGACTGGCCCAAATGGTTTCCATTTTCATCTCCTCCCCAGTCAACTGACTCCAACAGAGGTGTTTGCATTTACATATCTATGCACATGTGGGAGGGATCCAGAGAGTAGAGTGTGAATGTTTAAGGTTGCAGATCTACTGCTACCACTTTGGGGCTGGACAGACCACCCCAAAGGGGCAGCATGATGCCACCGCTTTCTTAGCCATATTACGGCTATGGCACCCTCATGCCACATCCCTGATCAGGCCTTTCCAGGGTGCAAAAAGGAGCTGCAAAAAGTGGCTCCTTTTTGCACCCTGGAAAGGGCACCATAGCCACACTGCCACAGCTTGGCAGCTCTCCTTCGGTGCTGTGTTGTATGGACACAGTGCCAGAGGAGTGCTATGATGTTGTGCACTGTGTGGAGCGGCATGCAGCATCATGGCACCCTGGGAGTGGAGTCAGGGGGTATATCATCTGGACGTGATGCCCCGACTCTGTCCCCAGGCTAGCCTTAAAGGTAAATCTGAAGAGGACCCTTGTATCTTTTGGCTCTGCGAAAACACTACTTGTCCATGTCTGCTATTACTTCTGCCAAAAGGAAAAAGTCATTTATACAAATCATGCAATTTTCGATACAATGGTGATTCCTTTCTCTTGACTGGCTGCCTGTACTATCAAGTCTTCTTATTCTACTTCTGACGTCTTTGGAACATCTAACTTTGCTTCTTAGTGTTCTTGCTGAACATTTTGACTGCTGCTGCTCATTTCATTGGTCCCCCCTCCCTTCTAATATCCTCTCCAATCTTGAGGTCTTCTCATACATAGCCTCAGTTTTCCCCTGTATAATCTTTATACTTTCTTTTCCTGTCCTCTCTGTCTCTTATTCTGCTAACACACTAAATAGGTTGTCTGTTTCCAATGTGTTCCACTTGAGATTCTTAACCATTTAGATTTCTTTTTCTTCTTGCATTCAAGTGGCTTGTTGAGCTTAAGTTCCACACTTAATACTTTTGGATGAATTCTTCTTTCTCCAGACCCTCATTGCTCCAAGTACTATCCCATTTGTCCATTGTCTCTACAGACTGTGAACTGCCTCTGTTTTGAATTATATTTAGTACCTCTACAATCAAAGAGATTTGCTGTTTCATTGCAGAACATTAACTGTCTCAATCAAGATGTTTCGGCCATTTTTCTTGCTATGCCAGTTCATTACCAGTAGCTGTTACCTGCCCCTCCACCACCAGAATCAAGACATAAAAGAGTGAATGGGCCGAATTATGAGGCATGACTTAAGTAATGTTCATATCTGATCTGTAATCTTTTCCTTTATTTAAGCCAGTCTACTCAAATTCAGTGAGGAAATGCTTTCTACCAAAGTGAGGACCTGGAACCACCTTTCTTCCCATTTGCCTTGGATGGGTGTTGCCTACTGATAGAGGAGGAATCAAAACAAATGTTGTTGTTGTTGTTGTTGTTTTCATTTCATTTCCACAAATACAAGGGTATTTCTCAGCCAGAGAATTCTAGTGCCTTACCAAGCTAAGCTTTAAAAGCCAGGATTCCATAGAATGTTGCCTTGGCGTGGTCCCCAAAGTTCACATCCCCCACCCCCTTTCTTTGAAGCCACATTGAACATTGAACCACCTATATATGTGTAACTATGGTTTCATGCTGAAACTAAACTGTGAGCTCAGCCAATGCAACAGTCCAGAACAATCTGTAATTCCCATCAACCTTCATCATGGGATATGAAAGCTGTGCTAGTGGGATCAGCAGCCAGACAATGTATGGAGAGGAACAAAATGTTCTAGAATCATAGAATCATAGAGTTGGAAGAGACCGCAAGGGCCATCCAGTCCAACCTCCTGCCATGCAGGAAATCCCAATCAAAGCATACCCGACAGATGGCCATCCAGCCTCTGCTTAAAGACCTCCAAAGAAGGAGACTCCACCACACTCTGAGTAGAAAACCACTACTCTCCCACTCTGTTTTGGCTTTCTTTTCTTCTTACAATAAGACTGTATCAAGTTTTGCTTGTCAGAGGCTTTTATGGATGATAGCTCATTTTGTCAGATGCCTGATAAGTGTGTACAGGTGGTAGCTAAGAATGCCTTCTGTGGGTTATATTTATTATGTATGCCCTGTGCCATTTCATACTGTAGGTTTGACTTCTGCTTTATGGGAGTTCATTTTAGCATGATAGTCTGGGATAAGAGTGAAGAGTCATTCTATGGTTGGTCTTTCTCAGCCTTTGGAGACCACAAATGCTTCAGATATGAAAGAGAGACTAACTCTCAAGATGTATAAAAAGATTTTATTCCTCAAATTAGTCCATGTTTTAATCCCCTTTTCTACACCCCAAGACTCTGTCTTGTTCCCATATCTGACTTATTTTATGTTTCCAGGTGCTTCTGCTTTTGATATTGAATCCTTGCCAACCTAATTTGCAAAAGGTTGAGGAAGCAGCAAGAGTGTGAAGAAAATTTAGGCATTCCCTCCCCCAAGGTTTAAGTTGCCATCAAAATTTCAGCTAAAGTAAAATTCATGATAAATTTCTGAGTTTCTCTTCAGGCAAAATAGCTGAAAATTTTTGAGAGGAGCTTTAAGAGTTTTTGATAAGAAGGTGTTCCTCAGGAAGCGTTGAGCATAAGCATCTCACTAAATGTAATCAATTTCAATTCTAATTTTTGTTCGGCTCCCATTTGACTCCAATTCTGCTTACTGGGACTATATATATGTGTGTGTGTGTGTGTGTGCATTTTCCCCCTCAGAATTCCACTATTGACTCTTGTCTTTAGTCTGTCTCTTTACGCTACCCAGAGAGGAAATGAGGTTGGTGTTAAGCCGTTAGGTCTCTTCCAAATGCCTTCAGTAAAGAGAGATCACTGTGTACATCAGCAAGAGAGTAATTAGCAGTGTTGAACTGATTACTCAGTTTTTATTTCAGTTAACACATACATATATATCCCAAAACAGCAAACAAAAAAAGGATTTTTGGGTAGAGCTAAGGCTCTTAAATTATGGCATCCAGAAAGCTTAGCTTGATCAGACTTATGTTTGTTGCTGATGGATAATAGATCTAGGAGATGAGTTTCATAGTTCTAATAGGGACAAACACAGATTTCAAAAACCATTCCATTCACGTCTTTCCCAAGGCAAATCTGACATCCCATCTAATTCTATAAATAAATGGAATGACAAACTGGGATCTGATCTTGGCCACTTAAGTGATTTATAACGTTAGAAATCTATACACAGTTTTGTATCTGTATTTGTTCCCTATGTGTCATTATGCCATTGGCTCTGATGGACTTAACACCCAGAGGAATTTGGACGATTAATCAAGAAAAATATACTTTTTGTCTTATGATTGGTACATTTTTAAAAATAATTTATAGTGCAAGCCAATGATATTTTTGTTTTTTTCAAGGGAGAAAGAGGTGTAGGAACCATTAACATTAATACTTGAAAGACTGTTGGAAACTGTTTATAAATACACCAATGTAACAACAGGCCCACAAATTTCTCTCTCTACTTTTTTGCACTAATTTTTTTTAATCAATCACTAATTTGAAACAGGCAGATGTTAAACCTTTTGGAGCTTCAACTTTTTTTTGGACTGATACATTTGTTGTGCAAGATGCACAGTGTAGTTTACAAAATGCTTATGGAAAAGTGAAAGCAAAACAAAACTATCAACAATATTGTTGTCCTGACTGGGGATGGGGAGCTCTGTTCTTTGCTTTCACACAAACACAAAAATATCTTTTGTTGGCTGGTAATTTTTTCAGCAGGATATTTCAGCATCCTGAGGTTTTTTAAATGAAGGAAACAAAATGTGTGGATAGTGGTTCATAATATCAGGGACGTAGCCAAGGGGGGGGGAGGGTTCTTGGGGTCCGGACCCCCCCCCCCTTCCATTAGAAAAATGAATGGTGTGTGCCGCTGCACCCAAGCCCCATTATAATGGTGGCACTTAGTATGGACCCCCCCTTCCAAAAATCCTAGCTCCGTCCCTGATAATATGTTCACAATATATTTGTGAATATTGGTTCACAATTTGTAAATATTGGTTCATTTTTTCAATGAAGGAAACACGTTTGTGAATATTGCTTCATCCTCACTGAGTTTTGCCTTGGCTTTTCTGTATCACCTTGCTACAGAAATGTGACACTGAAGAACCAAATGGGCACTGGGGATTGATGCAAATGTGCAACCCTGCAATGAATTCACAATGTGTAGTGATACACAAAGTGAAATTATGTGCAATGGCACCACATATATTACATCTCCTTCATGAACCTTAACCTAATACAGATGCTATGCATCACTCCCCCCCCCCCCGAAAGGTACTGTATATACATACATATGACACCAATAAGATGCCATTCTTTCTTGTTCAGTTCACACAAACAATCACTCTTGACCTAACAGATAAAAGATCACCAAATTACAATAGAATAGTAGACACTATTGTTCACACAGTCAAGCTTCTACTGATGAAGGAGTGACTTGGGAGGTCTCTCAGTCAAAGACAAGTCAGAGACAGTTAACAATAACAAAGTCTAGCTGAAAATGGGACTTGCTTCTCAATAGTACAGATTTGCCCTGTAAATTCCCCAAGCCACTTCCTACTACAGAGGATATGGAATCAACTAGTTTCCTTGTACAAAGAACACATGTGTATATGTGTCTTCAAGTTGCCTTTCAACTTCTGGTGACCCTGTGGATTTCATAGAGTTTTCTTATGCAAGGAATACTCAGAAGTGATTTTGTCAGTTTCTTTCTCTGAAATATAGCCTCCAACACTTTATATTCAATGTCAGTCCCCTAACCAGGCCTGACCCTGCTTAGCTTTCAAGATGAGATGGGATCTGGTGCTTTGAGATACAAAGAACACAAACCCCCCACATTTAAACAAAAAACCAGTACATGTAATTGCACAGTCTAGAACATCATGTCTTTGACTATACTGCTGTGATTTCTATATCCTCCCCCCTGCCCCCCAGATTTGACTGTTTTCAGAAAGCTATTGTAGCAATACCTGTCAAAATGAAGACATTTGCTGAGGGAAAATACTTATGAAGGACCCCCTCCTGAAACATTTCCTTTGAATATCATGTTACTGTAAGTCTTGTCAATGGTAACTCAGCAAGCTTTCCCACTTACTCCGGGACACAGCAGGATAGAGGATTGCCCCCAAATTAACAAAGCTTTCTACAAACCTCCTGGCAAGTGCAGCAGTGGTGCTGTTGTGTTGTGCCTTGTTTATCATCCATCACAAGAAGAGATAACAATTTATATGGGGGCTTGGAGGTATATAAGAACAGATATAATGGAGTGCTTTGTTAATCAGCTCTCTCTCTCTGAGGCTGCTGACAAACATCTGCTGAGAAGCAGCTCTCTAGCTTTACAGGAGCAGGAAAAGATTAGTCAAGATATAGCTAATGGATGGGGAGAATCACTCTAAATCTAAATCCCAATGTTTCCTTTGGATGTGGTGGTACATGCATTTAGACATTTATTATTTCTAGTTACAGTGAAAATGCTTGTTATCCATATACACTGACTGAGGAACTTGAGACCCAACACTGCCCCTTGGAGAGAGAAGAACTATATAATGTGACAATACAGCACCCCCACCCCATTTTAAAAGATGGCTTTTAAAAAGATAACAGACAAATTAAGAGAAGGTAATTCTATGCCAGGTGTTGTAGGCTACATTTGAGAAGAAGGAATTGGCAAAACCACCTCTACATATTCCTTGCCTTACAAAAACTCTATGAAATTCACAGGGTTGCATAAGTCATCTGGCAAGAAGGCACGCACGCACACATGCACACACGCATGCACCTATCAATGTTTACTTCATGCACCAGATACAAGGGGACAAATGTCACACCATGGTAGAGGAAATTGTAGATATTTACTTCACATAATTTACTTACCAGAGAACCTGAGTATTATTACGGACACAAACTAAACAGCAAACAGGCCCTATCTCAATGGCTATGAATTCTTTCATATCTATTACCCTTACCAACTCTTAATCCCGTCTGTCACTCCGCATCTGAATACCATTTAAACTCTTCCTTTCATGCACTCATATGCAGACCATCTGAGCTCTTTCCTCCCTCCATATACTGTATCTCAGCCTCTTTCTCTTTCCCCCCTCAATAAATGTTTAGCCACCTGGAATGCTGTTGTAATTCTAAACAATCTTCTCCTTTAAGGATTGAAAGATCTGAGGCATAACAAAACAAAGGCGTGTTACAGACCGCCCAAAAGCGGGCGGTCTGGTGCCGGCTCCATTAGCTGCACCGAGAAGCCCCAGCGGCCAGACCACGAGGTTTCCCAAAATGGCGCTCCTTTTTGGCCCCCAGAAGTGGCGTCACGAGGCGCAAGGCGCACACTCATGGCATCACTTCCACCATGCCACGTCTGGACGCTGTGCGTCCAAGACGTAAATATGTCAGCGCCCATGTGGATGGGCGCTACCATTAAGTACATGCTCTGCGCGTCCTAGGGAGAGGGGTGGTTAGGAAGGTGAGAACCTTCCTAACCCTAGCACTACCCTTCCTAACCCTAGGACGCACGGAGCATGTATTAAATGGCGGTGTGTAACCCACCAAAGAGATTATTTTATCTAGATGCTTGTGAATTTCCCTAGAAATGGAAGTAATAATGGGTCAGGTCTAAACATTATACTATGAAGTTGCTAGACACCAGAGTGGGGAGGGAAGTATAATATTGATGTGTGGATTATTTGCTTTGCACTAGTCTTGTATGGCTCCCACACTCACCCAGAAAATAAATATGAGGTGTCTATATGTTGCTTTGTTAAAACCCATCCCATTAAGCATGGGTAGTATTCAGTGGACATCATGCCTTCTGTTTTCCTGGTGTCTGTCATTAACTGACAGTTGCAGAAGAAGACCAGGCTTAGATTGTTTCTGAAAGATTGAAAGTATGCCTTTACCATACTAAATGCTCAAGGCAATGGGTACTACAGATCTTGCCAATCACCATGTCATGCTATGACACAGTTCCTGGGTTAGATTCTGAAGAATAACACACAGACACAGACACACAGACACACACACACACACACACACACACACAGAAAATAAGAGAGAAAGGTATGGGTGACAAAGAGGACATTTTTGCTGGTCCAGAGTTTAAATTTGCCTGTTTCAATTAGAGAGAAAGATGGTTGTTGTTTCCAAAAAACAAATGGAGGGTCAAGTATGATTTAGAAAAGGAAAAGTTCATAGAGTGGCAGACAGTGATGAAAACCTGCTTTACTATCATTGGAAAGGGGAAATTACTCTGCTCATGGGAGGCTTTGGAGAAAGTATGGAGAAAACTGGGTTTCTTCCCACAATTTTTTAATTCCCCCAGCCATGCACATCTGAAATTTGGAGGGATGCATAGTTTGTTGATCCTAGTGTAAGCAGCACTGAGCTAGCTCAGTCACTGATTTGACTCAATTTAAGGAAGTTTCCAATGTCCCTAATGATTGTGAGCTTTATATTGCCTACCCCCAACACAATAAAATTACGACATAGTGTTCAGTTCCAGACTCACCTTGGATAGCTTCTGAGGGAATATTAAAAACTAGAATCTATTTGCTTTCTGCTTAGATCAAGCTGATGTGATAATGAAAATGAAACTAATTGATTAGCTACAATTAAATGTTATTGACTTTAACTTCATAAATACAAGCTTCATAAGAACATCAGCAGCAAGCTAGCTGGCACATTCCAGCAAAACTGAACATAATTTAGCACAATTTCCAACTGATCTTTCAGTCCAATGATAGGCAGTGTCAGTGGGGAACTGGTAACAAAACAAACAAGCAAACAACACAGTTTTTAATGCCAGAGTACATAACCGTAGAAGAATGTAAATTATCTTCTTAAGAGTTTGTGATAATGGGAATCTCAGTTCTTACACATCTTGCCTTTATGCTTATTTACAAAATTAGCTTCAGTTAAATACTAGCTATATAAAGACTATGTCCAAGAACTTTCATCTAGTAAGAAAGTGCAAGGATAAAAAATGACAATCTCCTGTTGTTGTTGTTGTTGTTGTTGTTGTTGTTGTTGTTTTTAATCCATATATTTACAGACTGAATGCTATCCACAGATTGGTGCATAATCTCATGAATGCAAAGCAAAGCCAAAGGCAAGAAACTTCTTTTTCAGAGAAAAATATGCTTAAGGCAAAAAAGAAAAAAAAAGTGTTTATATTACAGTTGCAGGAAAAGGAAAGCAGGTACCATTCAGAATTAAGTTACAGTGAAGAATAGCCCAGGAATGGAAGTGGGTTTCATTAGGGGTGAAACTAGGTATTAAGGGGAATGATTATTATCTATGTTTAACCTCTCACAAATATTTTTAAAGCTATGTGCCTCAGCAATCAGACTTGAATTTCAGCCTATGGGCCTATATAGACAGGCCAAAATAAAGCTGCTTCGGGTCCCTTTGGAGGTATGCTGTTTAAATGATGCATGGGTCCTAAGACGCCAGAAGCTGCACCAAAGCTGCCCTCCAGTCTTCAGGACTGGGGAGTGGCTGTGGTGTGGCTTTTGGACTCTTAGGACTCATGCATCATTTAAAGAGCATACCTCCAAAGTGACCTGAAGCAGCTTTATTTTGGCCTGTCTGTATGGGCCCTATGTTTACATTCCAATTAGCAGTCACAAAACAAAGCATAACCTCAGACTCTAATCCTTAACTCTTAGTGGTAAGATACACATTGTGTAGTTTGACACTCAGTGTGGCCCACGAAAAGGTAAATATGCATTGGATACACATGTGTACTGATATATTCATCTGAAAGCCATTGTACTTCAGGCAGTAAGAGTTTCACAAAACTAGCTGCTTGCAGAGGGAAGAGAGCCACTGAGGACAAAAGGCAACAAAAATACAAGAATGCTAAGTGTGTCCCTGTAATGGATAAACTCTGGATTTAATCAGAATAAGTATGGTCTTCCCTTGGATCTAATTTGCATAACCTACAGTGCGAGACAGGCAGGCTTCTTACTGACTGATGATCAGCCCTGCATGCTTCTGTTGCTAAGTTCCCATCATCAAAGTAGAATAAAGCAGTAGCAGAAGGCAGGATGATGACAAAGTGAAGCAGGTATTGATGATGCTCTATTGGTGTCAGATTTTGAAAATACGCTACACCTTTGAACTGGATGCATTCATTCATCAGGATGCATGTCAGTCACATAAAGGTAGCATTAGCCATTCTTTTCATATTTCCCAAATCATCAGAAAATCAGGGCTGTTAAAGGAGAAAAGTAGACAAAAAAATGTTCGCATTGAGGCAAGGTATGTTATGGGTTTCAGCTCTTAAATAATAAACAGGAAGGTAGATAAAAGACAAGTGTGAAATATTTAGAACCTATAAATGTTAATGCACTGTTTTAAAAAAAATCATTTACAGTTAGCAACATCATAGATCATAGACATCATATGAAACAAACAGCATCCTCCAAATTGCCTTTTGCACATTCTCATGAAGATGCATAATCGATCTTCTCTATATTGAAATAATAAATAGAAAATGTTCTATATACTGCAGATGTTCTATACTGATTTTTATACTTTTTATCATAATAATGTAATTTAAGCATGAAATAGATGCAAAGATGTGGTATTTCAGTTTCATCAGAGATGTTAAAACTAGATTGACAAATAGTACAATAATAGCCCCTTGTTGGCTGATGGGACGTATAGGTTGTCAGCCTCTCTCAGATGAAATTAGTCCTACAATGGATAAGGCCTCTGTTATGCCTGAGGAGATAGATGGCCACTAGAACAGGCAGTCTGGGGCAAATCACCCATAACTTTGGATCTGCTAGATCTAAATTCCTACAGATGATCTGAGGGATTAGTCCTTGAGCACCTCAGCTATATCAGCCTGGACCTGGTATCACAACATAGAACACACAGACACACACACACACACCACCCAATTGGTCTTCATGAGGCAGCATGGTTTGGAATGCTATAGAGGAACTGCTGCTCTGAATCTCATCAGTTACACTTTGTGCTGCTACAGAAATCAGCACCAATTAATATGCAGACACCTGCATACTATAGAGAAGTTATTCTGCACAGAAATGTGTGTGTTTCTACACAAGAAATAGTGGCATGACTTCACTAAGACATAACTCAGCCAAAGTATAGATACGTATAAAACGTGAAAAGCTGTGAATTTGTTTTTAGGATGAAGAAGTCCAGAAGAGCGTGATGGTCCAGAACCAATCCCCCACAGATATTAAGCTCTGACTGTACTATGAGTCACCATAATAGAAAAAAGACACATTAATTAATTAATTAATTAATTTTCATACCATTCCTGTCAATAGAGTAAAAAATGTTTTCAGAATTCCTGTTGGAAGAAAATTTATATGTCATCACCATCTCATTTTACAAACTATTGGTATATTTTCTAATAGTAGTAGTCACAGAATGTAGTATGTGAGGCTAGTAGAGTAAAAATAGGCTCTCTCCCATCTGCTTGAGCACTATTGTAATATTTTCCCTCTGTGTTAGTTGTAACTATGTATAACTGTATGTGCCTTCAAGTCACCTGTTGAGCTATGCTGGCCCCATGAATTTCATAGGGTTTTCTTACAGAAGGAATATTCAGAGGTGTTTTTGCCAGTTCCTTCCACTTAATTATAGTCTATAGCACCTGGTATTCATTGGTGGTCTCCCATCTGAGTACTAATCAGGTCTGACCTTGCTTAGTTTCCAAGATCAACTCGGATCTAGTGCCTCCTTTTTTTTCTACTGTGCCTTCAGAGACATTTGGATTGGTTGTGTTAGAAATGAAATGTAAGACTAGGTGGAGCTTGGTCTGCTCTAGCAAGAGAAGTCTTACAATCTTAAGTAATAGCCAGAACACATACTTTCAAAGGGACCCATACAGACAGGACAAAATAAACCTGGTTTGGGTCACTTTGGAGGTATGCTGTTTAAATGATGCATGTGTCTTAAGAGTCCAAAATCTACACCAAACCACGACTGGAGCATGGCTTTGGCGTGGCTTCTGGACTCTTAGGACGCATGCATCATTTAAACAGCATACCTCCAAAGTGACTCAAAGCAGCTTTATTTTAGCCTGTCTGCATGGGGCCAAAGGAAAGGAACAATGTTCACTCATTCATGATAGTGATCCATTTATGACGATTTCTTGTTACTAAGGTGGGTTATAGACCGCCGCTTTGCGGCAATCTGTCACCGCCGCTGTTTGCTCCGTAAGGGAGCTGCTGCAGCCAAACCGCGCAGCTCCGTTACGGAGCAAAAAAGAAGCTCCAAAATGAAGCTGCTTCTTGCGGCGCCTCTGTGACGTCGCGAGGTGCCAGGGGCGCATTCGCGACGTCACAGAAGCTGCAACACGTTCGGACGCACAGCGTCCGATATGTAAAGATGGCGCCGGCCGTGTGGAATGGCCGGCGCCATATTGTACGGACAGAGTCCATATTAGAGCCAGGGGCGTCTAGAAGAGACGCCCGTTTTTTAAAATGGAACGTCCTGCGGACGTCCCAAGTGCCGGTCTGTAACCGGCCTAAGGGATGATCAGTGTGTCCTCTAATATGCAGTGAAGATTGTTTCCTGTACCTGAATTTTTCCTCTGGGATGATGGAGCAAAGGTGACTTGAAAAGACAGCAAGGAACTAAATATATTTGATGGTGAGACAAGATAGTCATTCTAAGTTTACTGTGGTTTTCTACATGCTCTTAGATTTTTCTGACTAGGAACCAATAATGTTCTTTTAAAAACAGGATATAAAAGTCTTTTGTATTCATTGGTTTAGGTTTTTTCCCCCTCCCTTTCACTCCAAGTTTCTCTCAGACTGAATATACTCCATTCAATCCATGACAGTTACATCTGTCAACCCTGACTGCTTTTTCATTCCTCCATGTGAGATGCAAGCTAAGCAGATGCCACAGATGCTGGTTTGATTAGAGCAATCTGTTGGTACTGTTATTTGATATTCAAAAACAAGGAAAATAGAAACAGGGAGGATGGCAGAGAATGACATAGAATGGCAGCACTTTTTCAAATAAATTAGTTGAAGCATACCTGGTCTGCTGTGATGGTGTCAGCTCTTTCCAGTCAATACTCTCACATATCTTTCTGAAAAGGTGTTGCAGTGGCTTTCTTGGAACAGTGTGTGCTGAGATGGTGACACATATTATATTTACATACAGACAATATTAAAGCAGGGTAAATGGGCCAGCTAGTATAGAATATGGACTGGCTTTTTTGTGCCAGCCATTGCTTGGCAACTTAGAAATAGGATATCTGAATACACTAAACTACACATATGAATTGATGACCACCAGTTCCATAGCTAGGACACATTTCTCACCACTTCTTCCTTTGCCTTCTCATTGGACTCATCTCATGTTTGCAGCTTCAAGTCATTATATATTAATCCATTTCAGAGTAGGTGAAAAATCTCAGGCCAATGTCTTGAATCAGCATACAGCTGTCCCAAACGAACTTTTCATGTCCATTTACCTTTTTTGGTCTCTTCCCTTGTTCTGCTCCCCCCCCCCCCCCATTCCAATTGACTCTTGCCTACATTGTTTCTGTATAGTTTGTCCATCATTACAGCAGGAAGTGCATGTAGAAGAGAACCACTTAGATGGCATGGCATCTTTTCTGCACCCTGGCCTATTTCTGTTGTGTTCATTTGAACCAAACCTTATCCTAGTCTCCTAGTCACTCGAAACATCTAGTGGTTCCTCCTGTTTCTCAGTTCTATTTCTCCTTCTTTGCATAAATGTGCATCTCTGCTGGACTGCATTTTTGAAGTGGTTATCAGTCTACCACTGCAGCCTATTTTTACTCCAGACCAGAAATGTCTGTGTATATGTGCCTCAAATTCATCTGCAAACTTTTTGGTGACCTCATGAATTTCACAGAGTTTTCTTATGCAAGGACTACTCAGATATAGTTTTGTCACTTTCTTCCTATTGCCTACAGCCCCTCATATCCATTGGCAGTCTTCCATCCAAGCACTAACCAGGGCTGACCCTGGTGGGTGTCAGTATAACCAGTGGTGCCCCCTACCACAAATTGCTAGGCTCTCTACAGACCTGGAAATTAAGTCTCCACAATTAAAAATAAATAAAAATAGAATCTCTCTTTCAGTCACAGTTCAGTTCCAGATGTCATTTTGTTCTTCATTTACTTGACAGTATGGTAATCCTAACACATTAGGAACCAAATATAATTTGGGTGTTGCAGTGAAGGGTTATCAAAGGGGATAGCTAGCAAGAAGTCATGGGCCAGAGTCAGGACTACGTTTTTCTTAGAATTAATTTAAGACTAATTTAATTAATTTAAGACTAATGGAAGACTAATCTCTTTCCATAGTTCACAGCAACAATTTTCATATTCTTTTTCTGGGACCTTGGAAAACCCTGGAAGATCAGAAATGGTAGACTAGTTTAACATTGAAAGCTGCCGGATCATGCTATAGCATTTCAAAGGAGTGGTGCCAATCATTAGGCAAATTATGCACATGTCAAGTCCAAATCAAGAGGAATCATCAGTAGCAAACAAGTCTGGTGCATGTTTGCTACTGGATGAGCAAACATGCTACTGGGTGAGAAGCTTGCTATGGGGATAGTGATCCCAGGGTAAATTGTCCAATACCATGTTCTGTTAGATGAGTGACCATGGCATAGCAGTTTCAACATTGGACTTTTATTCTGGAGAACAGGGTTTGAATCTTTGTTTGGCCATGAACTCCACTATGTGACCCTGGGCATGCACACTTTCTCCTCCATGGAAAATGGCAATGGCAATGGCCTCTGAGGAAACATGCCAAGAAAACCACATGATAGATTCCCATTAGGGTCAGCATAACTTGGAAACAACTTGAAGACACACAA